>NC_052499.1:54516515-54675239 GCF_016617805.1 Bactrocera tryoni
TTAATTATGCTTATTCATCGTACTGAAGTTGACATAAAGCCATAACGGCAGTGCATTTGGAAGAAACCGACAATCTTATATACAGGTATAACGTCGATCTTTATACTCTCGCACCAAAGTTGCTAAGGAGAGTATCATAGTTTTGTTCACATAACGGTTGTTTGTAAGTCCTAAAACTAAAAGAGTCAGATATAGGGTTATATATACCAAAGTGATCAGGATGTCTGTCTGTCCGTCCGTCCGTCTGTCCGTCCGTCTGTCCGTCTGTCCGTCCGTCCGTGCAAGCTGTAACTTGAGTAAAAATTGAGATATCATAATGAAACTTGGTACACGTATTTCTTGGCTCCATAAGAAGGTTAAGTTTGAAGATGGGCAAAATCGGCCCACTGCCACGCCCACAAAATGGCGAAAACCGAAAACCTATAAAGTTTCATAACTAAGCCATAAATAAAGATATTAAAGTGAAATTTGGCACAAAGGATCGCATTAGGGAGGGGCATATTTGGACGCAATGTTTTTGGAAAAGTGGGCGTGGCCCCGCCCCCTACTAAGTTTTTTGTACATATCTCGGAAACTACTATAGCTATGTCAACCAAACTCTATAGAGTCGTTTCCTTTAGGCATTTCCATATACAGTTCAAAAATGGAAGAAATCGGATAATAACCACGTCCACCTCCCATACAAAGGTTATATGAAAATCACTAAAAGTGCGTTAACCGACTAACAAAAAACGTCAGAAACACTAAATTTTACGGAAGAAATGGCAGAAGGAAGCTGCAGCCAGTTTTTTTTTTTTTTTATTGAAAATGGGCGTGGCGTCGCCCACTTATGAACCAAAAACCATATCTCAGGAACTACTTATCCGATTTCAATGAAATTCGGTATATAATGTTTTCTTAACACCCTGATGACATGTACGAGATATGGCTGAAATCGGTTCACAACCACGCCTTCTTCCAATATAAAGCTATTTTGAATTCCATCTGATGCCTTCTCTGTATAATACGAATATAAACATTAGGAACCAATGATGATAGCGGAATAAAACTTTACAAAAATACGGTATTTGAAAAATATGTAAATGACGTATTATGAAATCTCGATTATCACTTTATCATGCGAGAGTATAAAATGTTCGGTGACACCCGAACTTAGCCCTTCCTTACTTGTTTTATATTAAATTTATGAAATTGTTTCTTAAATTTTTACAGAGAATGACAGCATCCAAAATAAGGCCGATTGGTAGTTAAAAGTCTACACAGTTTCAGAGTGAATCTTATTAAAAAATTTTCACATTTTATGTCAAAGTTATATTAAAAAATTGTTCTGCTTACAAACTGAGTAATGAAGTATGCTGTTCGCAGATATTTTCAATTCATCTAGACAAGATTACTACTTCGCTCCTGCCAGAAAAGAGAAATATCGCAAAGTTATTCTAAGAATATAATTTTACTGAGCTAATTGAGTCACAAATTGTGCCATTGAGTTACTATGCTAGTCGTTCACACAAATTCTCAATAAAAATTACCAAAATTATTTAAGATTATGGTTTTGCTGAGCTAACACTTGCTTTAAACCTCTTGACCAACCAACAAAATGCAAGCACTTGCTGCTTGACACTTAGCTTTACTTAAAGCACGGCTAATATAAATTGATAATAACTGTTTGAATTTATGACCAATAAATGACGTACTTGTAAAAGTAAACAAATCATTTAAAATTCGTTAAGGAAATTTCAATTTTCTTATTAAATTCAACAATGCTAATACAGTATAACCAATTTACTGTTATTAGACACAATTATGTGACAATCAATTAAATTAAAGTAATAACAGCAATTACTGTTCACACACACACAAAAGCATATACCTAAATTTATAGCACGCACCGACATAATTGCCAAAATATTAGCTGTTATGTAGTTGTCTAGCCACTTGAAGCGAGACTCCGCACCAAAATACTGAACTGTTCTCGATATGAAAATACATTAAGTATTATAATTGGGCGAAGGTAAATGATAGAAACTGCAGCCGGTATGAGCAGGAGAGTAGTGCCGGGACAAGAGAACGTTGGTGATGGAATTCATATATAACACAGTACCCGAAAATGAGTTCTTGCCAACCACAAGCAGCTCCAGGAAGTAAAATAATTTTCAATACCTAAATTTGATTTTGGTCGTTCAGTTTGTATGGCAGCTATATGCTATAGTCGTTCGATAACGGCGGTTCCAACAAAAGACAGCTTTTGAAAAATAAAAACATTTGAGCGAAGTTTCAGAGCGTTATCTTAAAAACTGAAGAACTAAATCGCATATACTATATAAACAGAAAAGGATGACTAAATCGACTCAGCTTGTCTTACTCATTATTTATGCATTTATTTTATAGAGCTACCCACTTTTCATTCCAGCTGTTACGTACATCGTGGTAAACTTAGTATACTCGTACATTATTCAGTGTTTCTGAAAATAGTGTAATAGCGTTGAATATTAAACTGAAATATACATATGTACATACATTACATTCGAAAAGGAAATCATATAAAAATAGCCTCAAAAGACCTAATCAAAGCCGGAAATGACATTTTTATGTAGTGTTCCCAATTTATAAAAGAGACGCAAAATCCCACTGAGTTTTAGCAGTTTTCTAAATACCAATCGTGCATTTTCAAACTGCAGGGCTTAAATTTCTAAGTATCTGGATAAAAATCCACTTAACCGTATGTCATTAAATATTTTTATTACACATAAGTGTATTGCAGCGGGAGGTGTTTACTTCGAAGGAGATGAAATGCATAAAATTCGCCTTTCAATTTGATCACAGTAGTATGTTACAGATCAATTAAAAACCCCCGGCCTAACACATAGATGGCGAGACTAAAATTAATTTCACGTATCTTTTAGTTAGCCCTAACCTTCCAACGGCGCATACATAAATGTAACAGCTGTCAGATCATTAGTTTGTGAATTATATCATTTTCCGTGAAGGAACTTTTTGTTTTTTGAACAGAAAAAATACGGTTAAAGCAGAAACCTGGCATGATGATGAGTTTAGAGTACTTATTTTTCTTCTTTATGACACCGCTTAAGCGGTTATAGCAGAGCTTACAACAACGCGCCAGTTGCTGTTGGGCGCCAATTGGTGATTCCAATTTCCTTTTCCACCTGATCTCTTCAACGAAGGTCCGAAGTACCATCTGTAGGCAAGAGTTATTCTGCTTTGGATTTCGAGGCTGACATTGTTGCTTGCGTTGATAATGGTTCCAAGCTACACGAAATTATCTACGACTTCAAAGTTATGACCGTCAACAGTGACGTGGAAACCAAGTCGTGAGTGCGACGACTGAATGTTTGACTGTAAGAAATATTTCGTCTTGCCCTCGTTCACTGCCAGACCCATTTGTTTTGCTTCCTTGTCTAGTCTGCAGAAAGCAGAACTAACAGCGCGGTTGCTATGACCAATAGTGTCGATGTCACCGGCGTACTCCAGCAGTTGTACACTCTTGTAAAAGATTGTACCGTCTAAAATCAGATTTGAAGCGCGAATTATTTTCTCCAATAGTAGATTGGAGAAGTCAACCTAGATAGAGCCATCTTGTCTTAGCTTTAAATTTCGTCCCACAGTTCCCTGTTACTAAATTTCTGATGAGTGATCTTAGAGATCAGGAGTACAAGTGAAGCATAAAATCGCTTCCGGACACTGCCCCAAGAAAATCTACCATCAAGGATTGGTGTGCTAAGTTTTGACGTGGTGAAATGAGCACCGAAGACAGTGAACGCAATGGATGGCCGAGGTTGTTTCGGAGGAAAGCATCAAAAAAGACCACAAAATAATTTTGGATGAACACAAAGTTAAGTTGTTCAAGATAGCTAGGATTTTAAAGATATCAATTGAGCATGTACATAATTTTAATCACGAATATTTGGGTATGAGAGAGCTCTGTGCAAAGTGGATACTGGTCGAGTTCGAGTTCGAGAAACAAAAACCGAGTTGACAATTCGAATCAGTGTTTGGAGATCTCAAGCGTAATAAAACCGAGCTTTTGCATCGATATATGACAACGGATAAAACATGGCTCCATCTGAAGTCCAATCGATAGTGATCGGAGAGGACTGCACACGATGAACCGTTTCCATGGCGTGGGAAACCAAAGCAGTCGACTAGCAAGGTTATGGCATCTGTATTTTGGGTTGCACATGGAATGGTTTCATTGACTACATTAAAAAAGAAAGCACCATCAACTATTATATGGCCTTGTTGACCTTGTTGGACTGGAGGGCGAAATCGCCGAAAAACCGCCGCATTTAAAGGAAAAGAAGACTTCGAATTTTTTCCGCACTCGCAGCATTCTCCAGATCTGTCTCCCAACAACTTTTTCCTGTTCTCAGTTCTCAAAACAATGCTCGCTGGGAAAAAATTTTCGCCAAATAAAGAGGTGATAGCCGAAACTGAGGCCTATTTTGTAGCAAAGAACAAATGGTAATGGCGCTATAATCAATGTATTACCCTTGAAAGGAACTACGACATATTGAATAAAAATCACGAATTATGCCAAAAAAATATTATTTTGCAATGGTAGACCGGGAATTTTTCGATTCGCTAAAAAAATGGCAATAAATGGCGTTTGTGTGACAATAAACAAATAATTTAAAATTCGTTTAAGAAAATTCAAATTTCTCATTAAATTCTGCAATGTTTAACAATGTACAAATTTAAATGAATTTACTGTTATTATACACAATTATGTGACAACCAAGTAAATTAAACTAATAACAGCAATTACTGTTCACACACACATACTTGTTTGCATGAAAGGAGATTTCGCACCAAAGGACTGAGCCGTTCTCGATACGGAAATGCATTAACTATTATAATTAGCGGAAAGTAAATGATGGAAATTGCAGCCTTTATGAACAGTTAAAGTAAAGCCGGGTGAAAGGATAATAGTGACAGCGTTTAGTTAAATTTAGCAAGTTAAATTCATTTCTTTTAATAGAAGTTTAGTACTTTAACCAAAAGTATCATTTAAAGATAGCCACTTCATCTCGGATCAGGCCGAAATTTTCTTTCGTAATAAATGGAGTAGACACCGCTTACAAGTCCATAACAGTCAAGTCAATAACAATAGTGGAGATTACAGACCAAATGTTTGAAGAAACGACCATTCGAACAATTACGTTTTCGAATTTTCGAAGAAGTCATCATTGTCGCATTCTTTTATTCCCAACTTCAAATATTCAAACCTTACTTTAAAGTAAAAATATCAGGCATTATTATCGAATATCCAGCAATCGAATTGTTTCGTTAGGTCGCTCCGACGGGGTAGGAACCTTATATGAGTAGAGGTGATTACTGGTGTACTCGTTACTTCTTCCAATTTATTATACCAAGGCTTTCAAACGGCGGTCTCACGCTATTTAGATGAGATGACATCGGAGGTCTACCAAAAACCTGCTGGTTTTTGCTTTCCGCTCGATCTTTCGCCATGTTATGTTAGCATACGTGCTCACATAAAATTAACTACGTATCACCATCAGAATTTGTGTTATGGAATGACATGCCGACTTGTTGCTTATTTCTAAGACTGAAGACCAAAAAACTAGAAACGAAATCTTGCTCTTCTCTTTCACCTACATACACCCAACTCTTCCATATATCCATACCAGACTGTTGCCGACTCATTAGCGAACAAAGGTTTCGATGATATCCGTTAGCCACACACACGTGTATCCTTTACCTTAAAGGTGAAAAATTATATAAAGCAGCGCTACTTACTGTGGCTCACAGTTTTTTATTCCATTTACTTCAGTCGTGTACGCTCCAAATGAAAATGGCGGTCAAAAAGTGGTCACCACGCAACACGTCTTCAACGTCGAGGACCGCAGCAGCGAACATCATTATTGCTGTGCTGAAGCCACTAGGCTTTTGGCAATGGACAAGGGACCCACGCCAACCATACATCGAAAAAGTCGAACGTGCATACCGCATTGTACTACACATAACGGCAACGTCCAGCTTAATTTTGTTAATGTTGACGGGTGTGTTATTATCGCAAGATCTCGAGGAGATCAGCAGTATACTACACATATTGCTAACCGAATTCGCATTGGTCGTAAAGGCATTGCATATTTGGCGAAAAGGTGGCGCAGCCTGGCGCTTTATGGACGAAGTGGCCAACGATCCCATATACGCTTTGCGCCAACAGTCCGAGTGGACCAACTGGCAGCGCGCTCAGCGTTCGTTTGCCATCGTTACGTACACATATTGTGTGGCCTCTGCCGCCGTTATCGTGTTCGCTTCCATCGGTGTCATGATGACACCAGCCGATGTCTATGTTTTGCCATTCAACATTTATGTGCCCTTCGAATGGCATCATCCGCGTAGGTACTGGTATGTATGGACCTATAACACTGTTGCCGGATTGATGACATGCATCTCCAATACTACGCTGGACATGATATACTGCTACTTTATGTTTCATTTGTCGTTGTTGTACAAATTGATTGGTTGGCGTCTGAGCGCTTTACGGCGACGTGCCAACGAACCACCAGTGATTAAGCAAATGTCCGAGATCTTTCAAATGCATATGAATGTAAGAAGGTAGGATAATTTATTAATCACATAAGTTTCGAATATAGCAAATTAATTCTTTTTCATTGAGTATCTTCCCAGATTGACGACTGAGTGCGAGACTTTGGTATCTATACCGGTTTTTGGGCAAATTATTCTCAGCGCTTTCATACTCTGCTTTTGTGGCTATCGGCTGCAGCAAGTAAGTGATTGCAACACAAAGTTTTAGTTTTTGAATCAAAAGTGTTTGTGAAGATTTGTGACATAAAAACGAAGAAAATGTGAGAAACGTTCGCAGAAATCTAAAACTCCGTATACGAACTTCGACTGAACGTGAACTTGATGCTTTTAGCTGCTTTATTCATTATTACTCTTCTATATATCTAGATGGACAGCCTGGAAAATCTTGGCGTGCTTTTTAGTACAGTTCAATTCGCCACAGTGATGGCTGTGCAAATCTTTTTGCCCTGCTACTTTGGCAATAAGGTAACCGAGTACTCAAATGCCTTGACAGATGACATCTTCAACTCGGATTGGACAACATTTGATGGGCCGACACGCAAATTTATGATTTTATATATGGAACTTTTGAAACGGCCAGCAAATTTGAAGTCAGCCAACTATTTTAAAATTGGCTTGCCTATTTTTGTAAAGGTGAATATATGAATACCTATTCATATTATATTAGCTGTGGTAGCAAATATGTCCAAGACTTTTTGGTTTCTGATTATATTAGTTGTCTACCGAACATATAATATATAACGTACATATAAAAGAAAACAATGTTTCTAATTAAAGTTCAAATTTATTTTTTCATTTTTCAGACCATCAACAATGCCTACAGCATTTTTGCGCTAGTCCTCAACATGAATAATTAAATGAAGTAGGTATACGCGTGTTCGTTAAGTGTAATTTCATCGAAATGTCGAAATCTTCTATTTCTCTTTAATTCTTTGACATAGCGAACATCATTTGTTTACTGTACAAGTTAAACTGAAAAACTTAACTATGCATATTTGGCTTATAAATCAATATTATACATTTTGAATATTATATGCAGCAATTTAGTTTAATTAGATCTGTTGCTTAAGCGCGCTTCACGAACGTAGTTTTAATAGAATGTTTTAAGTAGAAGACGGCTTAGGTTCTGTTAGTCATATCAACAATAAAGCTATATTCTAGTAAGATATTGGTGTCAATGGTTTCAATATATATATGGATATTGTTCGGGGGAACCTATATTGTTTTTATCGACTAACTTAACACTCGTTTTGTTCAAAACTGAATTCTTTATTAAAGAGTCTTTTTTCATCTCAAAAACTCACAACTTACCTGCTACAACCGTCTACGGTAGCAATGAAGAAGAACTCACAATTTAATTTAAACAGTTAATTGATAACTGTTTTGTTCCACGAACTTCCGAAGTTTTCGAGTAAAATGTTGTTTAACGATGAGGTCCACTTCGGGCCCAATGGATATGTAAACAAGCTAAATTGTAACAACATTCAAGAGCTGTTTGGTGTGGTTTGAGGGCCGGTGGAATCATCGATCCATATTTCTTCAATTATAATGCCGGTGAGAAAGTAACTGTCATCGCGCTGTGATAACCGACAATTTGATGTCTGAAATTGAAGCTCCTGATCTCACCGACATTTTATTTCAACAAGACGGCACCACTTCTCACACGTCGCATCAATCTATGGATTTATTGATGGTTTTATTCTGCCAGTTAATAGATTACTTAGATCATGTGATATTACTCCTTTAGACTTTTTCCTGAAGGGATATGTTAAATCTAAAGTCTATGCGGAACGAGTCATCGAATATTGGATTCAACAGATAGACCGTCTGAGATGTATACGCAGCAAACATTTGATAGAGACTATCTTCAAAAAATAAATTGCAAAAAAGTTCATTCGAATTTAAAAAAAATAGGAAACCTCGAAATGGATCACCTTTTATAACAAAATCTGAAAATGTATATCGGGTTTGAGATAGAGTTGTGCATTCACAGTGAAGAAGAACAACTTTCACCTGATTCTCTTATAATTTCAGCTACGGAAAATATTGTTTTAAAGCAGACCCATTTTTAGTAAATGCACTTTTAATAGCCAGTGCCCTGCAATTGTGGTTGTGAGTCGCTATACTATGTATATACCTGTCGTGAAACAATTTAATAAGTTCTAGTCGTATTATACTTGGATCATATCTGCTTCGTTTTCTTGTATTCGGTTATTGATTTGTTCAAATTTCATATAATCACATTCTCCTGATCGTTACTAGCGAACTTGGTATTAGCTCTGACTCAGATTCTTTTAGACAGCCTCTTTACATGATCAAGTCTTCTGCTTTTTCGTTGGCGAAAATGTTTCTATGACCGAAAACCCAAATTATAGACAAGTAGAGTTGTCCAGTTAGTGACTTAAAACCTGCCTGCAATTTCTTGCTTCTTTCGAATAAAACTTTGGCGTCGACAAGACCAACATGTCATTTGACTGTCAATGTATTTGCTTTCTGTATCCTTCAATAGTTATTCAATAGAGCTTATCTATACCCGGTACCTGAAAATGTAACCAGCAAAAAGTTTGCATCCAACGAAAATGTATATGACAGCTAATTCTTTTCAGAAGGTGTCTTTGATACAACAGTTGGAAACCTACACGGCGAAACCTCTTCAAATGGGTGGAGGATGATCAACTTCGCAGTGGTCCGAAATATGGTTGTCTGTAGTGCTAGATTCCAGCATAAGAAAATCACCAAGCTACTTGGCTCTCTCCGGATCGAAAACCAGATTGGTCATGTTGTGATATGTGGACAACATGTCTCCATTGTCCTTGACGTGCGTACGCGCCAAGGTCATAACATCGACTCCGACCACAATCTTGTTGTATAGAAGATATGCGGCCGCCACTGCACAAAGCATGTCCGTCAACAAACACAGGGAAGGTAGGACGACGATAAGCTACGCTTGCAACTGACAGCGAAACAGTTTTCTACCCGACTTAGACTGCAGCTAGTCAGTATAAAGGAACTGTGGGATGACATTTCAAGCTCGTTGCGTACAGCTGCAAACGAAATCATTGGTTTTCGTAAAGTTCGAATGAATAGCTGGTACGATGAGAGCTGTCGTATCGCAGTGGAGAGAAAGCAGGCAGCTTACCTCGCAATGTTGCGATCGACCAAAACACGTGCGAGGTGGGATAGACACCGAGAGTTGAAAAGGAAAGCGTGGGTATGAAAAGCTTAAGAAGCTAGCCGACAGGGGTAATGGATGAAAATTCTACGAAAACATGAGGCGACAAAAATTTTACGACCGGAGCTTACACTAGCAAAACACCCAGAGGTGATCTAGTGGTATTGCCATTTGAGGTTCATCTGACATTCTTTTAACTGATGAAAAGATTTTGCTTCCGAATATACATTGTACCATATTTCTCAAGGGACTGATTACTGATTCCTATTTACCTTAGCTAAATTTAGTTACTTTAGATTGGAGTCACAGAAGATATTAGTTTGGCAATTTTATGTATAAATCCTATTGAAAGAAAATTCAAACATTCAGTCTAAGCAGTCTTTAACCATTTCAACTTAATATGCAAATATGAACTTACATTTTGGGACCTTTGTAATCATGATGCCCGTCTGCACTCTGAACATCCGGACCTCCGTCACCTCCAACACCTATATCTATAGTATTTTCAGCTGTTGTTGTACTCGGTGTTGCCTCCATTCGTCGGCCTGCCTGTCCTTGGCCGTAGTCTGCTGCTTTTTGACCGTCTAATGTTTGGTCCGCCGTTGCATTGCCATATTGTGTCATTTTGTGGAAAGATTCCGAGGGCTGCACTGCGACTGCGACTTTTCCTGAAATAAGACAAGAATAACATAAACTTTATTGTGTGCAAATGTAAATGAAAGCAATGAGAAAAGCTTCTGATGCAACAAAATTAACACGCTACTTGCATTTCTCAACTCATTGTGTTGCACGCAAGTGTTGTGTTGTGCGCCGTATGCGCCCTTGGCCATTATTAAGGGGGCACGAATTGTGTGTACTGTTAACGACTAACGGTGTAGCATACTTTTTGCCACATTTCCCGTTTTGTTGTGGGGCGCCATTATCTTGTCTATGCCCCTTTAAATGGGAGCTGAGTGAGCGCGCCAGCTGCCTGGCTGTCTGGTGCGCCAATGTTGCAACGTTGCAACGCAGCGACTTTTATTGCCCCTGCATGAGCAACTCACTTCTCAGCCCGCTGGCATATTGTGGCGAGTGGCATAAGCAGATTGTCAGCTGCTGATAAGCACTGATTACTTAGCTGCCACTTTTCGCACCTGCCACAACGCAAGTCAAGGCGGCAGCAACGCCGTTGAGGGCATCAGGCGTAACAGCGGCAGCAAGAATAATAACAGTAACAACAACAACAACAATAGCTATAACAGCAACTACAAGACAGGCAACAACAACAAGAATAACTATAACGACAACAACAACCAGCAACAACAACAATAATAACAAAAACACAATGGTGACTATAACAGCAGCAGCAAAAACAACGTGTATAGTAACAACAACAAGAACAATGATAACAGCAACAACAACAACAACAAGTTGTATAACACCTGAGACATGCCGCAACTGCTTCCGCCGCCCACGTGTATGCCAGCTACACAACGTGGCGCCTCAGCTTTGGTCGCTTAATTGGCTTCATTTCGCTTGCTTGCAGCGCATTTTCGCGCGTTTAATAATTCAAATTGAAAGCCATTGTCGACGTTGCTGTCGCTGCGAGCGCACGCGGACGCAGCAGCGCGGCGGCGGAAGTGGCCCTGCCAAATGTCGCAACACCAATTTTCCGCTTCATAGACAGCTGATTACGTAAGGGCGTGCGCGAACTTGCTGCTGCCTCGCGGAAGTTTTCTCCCTCCGACTTTTATTGCGTGTAAATTAAATATTGCAATTAACCGTTACTTGTATGTGCAAATATTTGAATTTATTGGTTTTTTTTTTGCGCATCGATCAATGTGACAACATTATTCACAGCGCACACATATACATATTTGGTTACGTGTGTATAAGTTGATTAATGCCCGCTTTCAATCGCCTCCATGTTTTACCTCGCGGCAAATAATTTTTAACAAGCGATTTTGATGAGGTGTGAATTATAATAATCTGCATGTTGATTAATTTAATTTTTTAAATTACTTTGTTGCTTGTTATCGTTTCACATATGTATGTGTGGATATGCGCAACCAAATAAATTTTCTGTCAAATAAGTTTTGTATAATTAATTTGCGGTAACTTTCCAGCGTCAGAGAGTGTGGAAATGGACGTGAATAAAAATTCGTACAGAAAATATATCTTAATTTTGAGTCACTGAAATGAGAACGTAAATGGACGGATTAAAGTTCTCCTGTGATATCAGAATATAAGAGAACTTGTTAACATTTTCGAAGAATTAAACATCTTACGAGTACCACATGATCTTCGACGGCTTTAATGAAAGGTACTTTACTGTTGCAGTGATTCTGTTCTTCTTCTAAGTTGAAATCTAAAAAAAGGCACTATCAGAAAATATTAGCTGTCTTTGTTTCGCCAGGCATTACTCTCAGCGATTCGAACAAACTACATCAGCTGTTTCAACAAACAGTTGCACTTGTGGTGCCACCTTGTGCGCACATATCTTCTTCCGCGTGAAATTAAAATTTATAATTTGGTAGCTTGTAGCCTGCCATAACTGTATAGCCGCGAAGGTGGCTATCAGGCTCAGAGAATCTGGATTCTTAAAGGAACGCGTATCTTGACAACGTTTGGTGTGTTTAACGTAGGTACCTGCTGACGATAGCCTTACCCCGCGGTACTCAAAAGTACAATGGATAAAATCAATGCATTGATCAGCGGCCTGAAAACACCAAGTATTTTCAGTACCAATTGGCAGTGTGGAATGGACACACTAACCACCTTGGTAGGGTTCGAGGCCCATCTAAAACCTCTGCCATACTTTGGGTCCGGTACCCGGATGCAAGCAACTCCACATTGAATGATCAAAACACTCTTTGGGTATGAACCACAACCACCACGATACTTCCCGAGGGGTCAGTCCGCATGAGCAGGTTGGAGCAAACTCCAAAAGCTCCTGCCTCGTAGCCGAAACTACTATCAGTTGAGCTTCCGTACTGCTCTGGACAGGTGACCAGGCGTATCTGGACACTCGGATATCCTCACAAACTTTGACTGCATACAGGATCATCTGGATCATGGAGTCGCCATATCGAATTCTGGCGGCTCCTTCTCTGCCCATATACTGATGAGGGAGATACGGGGGGAAGAAGCCGTTTGAGGAGAGGGACAGCAAGCATCTTTACGGATGGGTAAAAGCTTTGTGGCAGTAAGGCTAACCTCTCATTAGTAGTGGAACTCTTGACAGGCCACTGTCCTATTGGCATACATGCGGTAAGAATGGGCATCTTACCGGATGCTGACTGCAGAAGTTGTTTGGAAGAAGATGCGGTAGAAACAAGCCAGCACTTCCTTCTTGACTGTCTTGCGTTTGGGAAGTCAAGGCTTAAACATTGGGGGCGCAAACCTTTGGACATCCTACCGAATTGGCGGGTGTTGAAGTTAAGCGTCTTTGTAAATATGTATTGGCTACAAAGCGTTTCGCCAATCTGTAAGTCCGAACACGGAAGTTCTTTTTTCAATATCTTAAAAAAGAACTACATTATTAGTCCACGTGTGATCTCTGATCAGCCATCTAACCTAACTTAACCTAACCTAACCTGCCATAACTAGATCCAAAAACTGCTAGGTCTAGTAGAACTTTATACAAAATAAGCATTCATAATGATTAGAAAATTTTTCTGAGTAATCACACAAGCAAGAGCTGATGGCACCCAACGACTACACTTTAGAAAACTTTAACTCAAAAACTGTTCGAGTTATCGATTTAAAATTGGAAGAAAATTTAGCTATGTAGATCGCAGGGCTTTAAAATAATCTTGAAACTATTTTGTTTAAAAGTACTTGTTTCGTCCGGCGCTCAATATAAAAAGTGATCCATTTAGAGGTTCCCTATATTTTTAAAGAACAAACACAAAAAACTTCAAATTTAAAGGGAAAAGTTTATTATCATTCCAAAGCACATTCTTTGGCATTTATTTTTGGAAGTAATTGATGATAGCATAAAAAAGGCTTCAGACATCATGTCCAAATAAGAGAGATGTCAAAACCTGGTGGGTGTAACATTAAATTCTAAAAATTCCAAGAGCATTTGACCGTTAAGATCGAAATACCCGTGAAATCACATAAATTTACAATTGTGGATTTGTGAACTTCTTTATATCGAAAATATGATATGATGATGGAGTAGAATGTCTCCGATATTCATATAACATGTAATCAAATTTAACGCATACTAACAAAGGGAACATTTTTTCATGCTTAGCTTAATTATTTTCTTCGTATTAGGCTCTTAAGCCGATATTAACATGCCAACGATTAATCCAATTTTCTATTCATTTGTTTTAATTCTCGGCTGCGATGACCTTCTGTGGCTTGAGGGCTTATCGGTTTCGACTCATTTTTGTAGCGCGATTCGCTAGATCGTTGGATACGTCATATTCACAAACCCGCGTCTCATCTTCAATAGTGATGTATTTAAAGAATGTCGAAATCCCAGTTATAAATTTAGTAACCCAAATTCTAATTCCTAATTGATCGCAACATCGCAAGATTATCTGCTTCGTTTATGCTTCTCACTTTAGGAATTAAAGAGACTAGAGAGGGATACGGTTTTAACAGAATAGTTAAGTTCTCGAGGACGACTGATAAAATGTTCTTCGACAAAACTTTACTGCAACGCATTGGATATTTATATGTTTGATCGGGAATGAAGGCATTTGGATTAGCTTAGAATGATTACGGCCTTACGTACAGAAATGATACCTGATACTCCGACACAGCTTTTGCGAAAAAGTTGGTACATGGTTTAAAGAACTGGATTTATTAATTGCTTACTGAAGAATTGGAGATAACGTCGGATTAAATTAGCGATTCAAAAATACTGAAATGTAAGGTATAAAAGCTTGTCTTGGTGAGAATAAATTATTTGATACTCCTTAATTTGCTGCCGTAACAGAACTCGAGCTAAAAATAATTTTTTTGTATGAAGTTGAGTCATAAAAGATTGAATTGAATATTTCTTATCAAACAAAAAATACGCGCATGGTTTTAACCCTTTAATAAGAGACGTCCGAGTGACGCGATCAATGAGCTTGTTTTTCAAAGTAAAAAGGCTGGCGCTTACCGCACTCACTCACACCTTTCGCTTTAATCTTTAAGATACACGCATTCATAATTATAACTAACAATTAATTACCGGCCTTAATCCAACAATATTTCGAAATGAATTTTGTTTAACAGAAACTTACTTCAGAACTTTTGCGAGCTTACAATATTTATTGACAATTAATTTTTCTGGAAAACTAAAATCAATACGGAGATCAACAAAGCACCGCGATGACGAGCGTATTTGGCGACATTTATACAACCACAGCGAACCGATTTAACTCGATGAAAAACCGCAACTGAGCCGCTAAAAGGGCGAGCAAGCGACGCAGATCGCAAGCGATTACACAGCGCCGGCGAGATAATGAAAGATTTGAGCAAAGGAGATGCTCTCGTTGTGACATTAGTTGCTACAGTGCAAAATAAACAAGACAAGCAAATGAAAACAAACCCACATATTTACATTTAAGAATAAATTAAAAATGAATACAACAAAGAACTGATAAGCTACGAGCAACGTTAAAAGAGAGTCATTATTCAACGAATCGCAAATTCAGTTGACACATTTACGGAGATCAACACAAAAGGATTGTGAACACCTATACCTTAACTGAGCATCAGTGCTGAAGTGTTGCAGACAAAGAGAGAAATACTCTTTCGTACTTACGGCCAACACGTGAGCTGAGCGAACTGTCAATAAATGAAAAAAAAAGTTAACACACTGGCAGCTGTCAACAGTCACCGCTACATGAATATTATTTGCACCTGTGTGCGGTGTAATATGCTGTTTTATTACCGGGAGCATCAATATTTGCTCGATATTTCACACATTACCGAACCACTTTAAATCAACTGTTAACTCGTTGGGTAAATTACATGAATGATTTTTTGTTAAACCGAAAATTGTCAACATAACTACTATTTGTGACAGGCAGTGATGAAGATGTAGTTCAATATACATATATGTATATAGGTGAAAACCCTGTAAGAAATTATTCAGCGATTATGGAATTTTTTTCTAAGAAATTTACGATGTCAAATTCGGTGAGAATTATGACGAACAGCTTGTAAGCGACTGTTTTTCTGGCATTAATCGATGAACTCACTGTTGTAGGAAATGTTATGTTTCCGAAATAAAGTTTGTCAAACACCTTAGTATCCAGTATACATATCCATAACCCATTTAAAATCCCATTTATGTATTTGCTTATACGAGGGACTTAGAGATTTTTCATACATTTGTCAGACCTTCTGCTCTTGTTTGGGATTTTCATCTCAATCCACTTGGATGAATAATAAAATGGTTGATATCAACAAAATCGAGCAAAAATCACGCCCACAGCCCTTTTGTGGTAAGAGGGTTTAAAGATACATGCGAAAACTTTGACTACTTATTCCATTTTATTATCAAAATAATCGTTCTACAACTTTGCAACTTTTCGTGCGCGCTTGCCATTATATGATCGTAATAATCGTCCACCTGTACTCGCTATTCGTCGAATTATTGAAAATCTCGAGTGTACATTTTCTTTACATAATGTTTAAATGCCAATAAAACAAAAAACCGCTCAAAGTAATGAAATTCAGTTAAGTGTTGCTGAAGAACGCATTTGAGAAATGATTCGGCATTGCATCCACATAAAATTGTTCTCACTCAAGAACTGATGCCATTGGGACAACTTACACATCGTGAATTTGCTTATTTTGGTTTGGAGCAACTTGAAAACGATACTGATTTTTTTAAGAAAATAGTTTTCTACGATGAGACTCACTTTCATCTGAGTGGTACAATAAATAAGAAAATAATATGAAATAAATATAATAATAATAAAACTATCGATTCTGATGCGAAGTAAATCCACAAATTACTAATTACTTACACTACATTCGTCTAAATTGATAGTTTCGTGTGGTTTTTGGTCTAGTAGAATCATCGGTCCGTACTTCTTTCGAAATGAAGCTGGTGACACCGCTACTGTCAATGGAGAGCAGTATACTTGTCGATTGGTAATAACCAAATTTTTATAGCTGCAATTTAAAACAGTTGATCTTGACAACATCTGGTTCGAACAAGACGATTGTTTCATAAAACTGCGTCATTGAAATGCCTTCAAGAAGTTGTGATTTAACACCATTAGCTTACTTGTTGTGGGGCTAGTTGAAGTTATTGATCTTTAGCAATAAGTCACGTTCTTTTAAAACTTTGGAAGTTAATATTTGGATTCATCGATTTCGTTCCTACAAAAGAATCCATGAATGCCATTTTAACGGTGTTATATCCAGAACTAAATTGTATCGATTGTACTTCACATTAAATAAAAAATATTTGAAAAAACTTAACAATTAGAGTGTGTGTGTGTTTTTTTGATGGAAATCATATCCATGTAGTTGTTTTAGTTGTTTTCCCAAAAGTGTATCCTCAGGAGATAATATTATCTTATCTTTGGAATATTTCAGGTAATTGTTTTAAGTATGGAAATGTTAATTAGTACATTATGATAAACTTATTTGTCTTGCGCTAATATTAGCAATCTCTTGTAACAGATAAATTTAGACGGAAATATTTAGCAAAGAATAATATTTGATTTAGGTATCAACTCATGGCACAATTTTCATATTAATAATTTCGTATACAATTACCACTAATATAATATCAATGAAGCTAAAAATAACTAAAATACTATAATACAATTGATTAGTATGTACTTGGTATAAGCCATTTACAAGCCAGAAGAAACTCGTCTTTTGTGAATAATTTTTATAGATTATTTTTTTTATTGGATAGTCAAAAAAGTCCTTTCGTATTTCTAATCAAACTTCAACTTATTTTTTTATATTTGTACTAACAAATAAATAAGCAAATATCTATCATTTGGTCGACCACTTTTTGCCATTTTTCCCTCGAAATCGAAATTTCGAACCACCACCATTTATTGATTATAAAGGTAGCTATAAGGAAGGAAGGAAAATTTTTGAGCCCAAATTCGCAATCATGACACTTCAAATACCCCCACAGACCTCTTAGTCAGTTAGACATCAGTCGCAAATTTTTCCTTCAGATTTGTTGATTGGTGTAATCGGCGATAAATTTTGACAACTTTTCATTTGCTTTGAATCCATTGTCGATCTCCAGGAGGACCTCCGAAAAACAGTGTCTGGCCATGAGAAAGACTTTTCAGCTTCAAATTAGCTTAACACAAAAGACTAAACAAATTTTACAATAGATGTATTCAGGTAATGACTATTCCGTTAATCATGCCCTGACAAATATATCTAAGAAGGTCGTGTGGATATTTGAAGTTGTTCGGTACGGTCATTTCGGAAGAATTTTCCTCACCAACTCTGAAAACGGTGTTGCGAATGCATTTAAATTTTGGCAGCCGATAACACTAACCTAAAATATTCTAAAAATAGGCCCCTAAACTATTTTCCGTACCAACTTCAAGTTTTCGGAGAATATTCTCACATAAGCAACACAAAAAACTGGAAACTCTCAGATTGACTCCTACAATACACTTATACCATAGAAAGAGTGATCCATTTCCAGAATCTTTAAATTTAATTCGAATTGTTTACTATCATTTGATTATTCTTTGGTAATATCTTTTGAAGATTATCTCAACAACATTAGTCGCGGTTACGTCTCATAAGGTCCATCCGTTGAGTACAATCCTCGATGACTCGTTCGAGCATTTCGACTTGTAACCGCCGAATGACACACGTGATGTTTTGCTCTAAGACCTCAAACTAAACGGAATTGTCTACATAGACTTTAGACTTTTATATCCTCATAGGAAAAAGTCTAACGGTATAATAGAACACGATCTTGGTGCCCAATCGATCGGCCCAAAACGTGAAATTTTCTAATCACCGAAGTGTTCTCTCAATAAACCCTGATTGATGACAATGTCGCCGAGATCACGAGCTTCAATTTCAGACATCAAATAGTCGGTTAACGTGGCACAGTAAGGGTCGCCATTAACGGTTACGTTCTCACTGACATCATTTTTGAAAAAATATGGACCGATAATTCCACCGGCCCACAAATTACACCAAAACCTTTCTTTTTCTGGATGAACCTAGGTTCTTCGTCGTCCCAAATGCGGCATTTTGGCTTTTTTGCATACCCATTGAGCCATAAAAAGGCCTCATCGTTCATCAAAATTTGTCTCGAAAACCATAAAGAGTTTTGAATATGATACTTCTGTGCGTGTTATAGTTTAAAATGGTAGATCAATGAGAACCCATGATGAAAAATTAAATACAAAATTCCCTTAGCTTTAATTGCCTGTCACTTTACTTTAAAGCGGAATTTAATAAATTTAAGCTTTAGTATACTCATATTACCCGAAGTCACACAGCTTCTTAAATTCTAACTGCACTGTTTTTGTAAATATGTATGCAAGCTTGTGCGTGTGCATCTAATTAGAAATACCCGACGCCTTACACGGAAATTCAAATATTTGCACTCGAGTAGTTATTGCTTTTACTTTTGCTTGCTTCGTTTCATTCGCTTTGTTCGTTGCTGTTATCGTCATTTTGTATCTTGGTAAACAAAAATATTATCTTTACAGTTATTAAAGAGATGTTAAGGCGATGTTTGCACAATTTTTGTTGTAGTTTGTTGTTATTCACTTGTTTACACGAGGCTCTTAATTAATTTACGAACATTGTAAATAATCGGTATTTCAATTATTAAAGATTTGATTGGAATGTTTTAAGAAACCTTATCATCACTTTTTTGCCCTTGCACATTTTAGTCAGAGAATAATAGTTTCGTTTATCTTACGGGTCTTAAGGGACATATATGCTCAATTATAAGTAAATGATTTTCATGAAGAGAATAATTAACCGCCTATATATCTTTCCGTCCAACTGATTAACTGATGACTTGAATAAGAATTGAGATTTTTTGATAAAACTTGGTACCCATGTGTCTTAACAGTCTGAGAAGTTTAATCAGTATGATTTATATATTCTATTGTGTATAAAAATTTATGAAATCGGTTCAGATATTCCGCTTGCCCTGATATAATATATACTGTTCCTGCATCAACTACCTATTGAAGTCTTTACTTGGAAATCAATAGCAAGTTTTGGTATAAAAATAAAGTTATTAGGAGGAAGGAACACGAAATACGAGGCACTAAGCGCCATCCTCAACCAACTAAACTGAAATAAATTAGACTATATCCTCTCAAGTGTAGATTTAAGTATCCACGTCTGTGTTACCCTTTAGATGTGAATGGGGAGAGGGTTAGTAGGGGAGAATGTTAGGACCAGTATCCCAAATGGACTGCGAAGTAAAAGATTGTGTACTCCAATGATCTTGGCATCTCTCTCTTTCTCTGTACATAACTATTTCAAAGAGGCAATATTAGGTGTAGGAAGGCCTGTGGAATTCTATTAAATAACTACCGTCAGGAAGATACAGAAACAGCCATATACACGGATATCCACGGCATTGCTGGTCTTATCGACGACACAGCTTAATTTCAGCGGAGGCAACAATTGTGGAAAGGTTATGAGCTCACCGGCAGTTCAAAGCTACTTGTCCATAATATGAATTGCCGACCACAGCATATTTTTCAACAACGAAAATGCAGATTAGTTGGTCAAGCCAAGGGCCTTTTACTAAGAACTACAAAGCAGATTAGTTGACCAAGCTAGGAGTCTATTTAGACGAATCCGAGGCGGAGGTTTGTCCATGAACGCTGAGAACGATAAAACGGGAGCATATAGCTCAGAATAGATGACTCAAAGTATAGCAAGGCTAAAACTAAATGCTTATGAAATAGGTCAAAGGTTAGTATAGACATATGATTTACAGGCGTATCAGCGCATACGCGGTTATAGCCGAGTTCAGGACTACTGGCCAGTCATTTCTTCTCCTCGCTATTTGCTACAAATTCGAGGTACCAATAAAACTAGATCCTTCTCTACCTGAACTCCAACAGAGAGGGGATCTTCCTCTTCATGCTTCCACTTGAAAAGATATTTGAAGTTCAAGCTACAAATGTCACCAGTCATTGAGTTATTTGCCCATTGTGTGATAGGAGATATTTCTTATTTTCCTCGTTCACAATCACACCCATACTTTGCTTTCTTATCAAGTCTAAGAAAAACAGAATTAACGGTACGTTACCGGTCTTTTATAGAGCATTCACAGACAGATGCGACAACTGTAACCTAAAAGGGAAAAAGGAAACTGTTTTCCGCTTTCTCTGTGAATACCCAACTTTATCATAAATCCGGCATTTAATACTTAGAAGTCATCAGGCATCAAACTTTCAAGGGCTGTCCACACAAAACATAATAATAACAGTTTCATCAAAAACAACAAATGGTTTGAGCGCAACGATGAACAGTAATAACTATACATATTATAAAGGTCTTAAGACAGTGAACCAAAAGAGCGTGTTCAGCACTAATGGAGCCTAGGGTGACAACACTACTACCTACCTACTATATATACTATATATTGGTATCTGTAATGACTTTTTGACGTAGAAATGGATGAGAGAGTCGGATGTTACTAAAACGTAGAATTATAAAGCTTTAATGAGTAAAATGTGAACTGATGTAAAAATAGGTGAAATATATGCCTTAATTCGAATTCCGTTTGTCCTTATATTCGTCTAAACTAGTTTAAACCCAAAATCACTTAGGTATTTGGTTATTAGTGAACATAAAGAGGAAGAATGTTCAGTATATCAACTTCGAACTTTAAGCTCACACAACTTTAACATGAAATCTCTATTAGTTTTCAGAAATAGAGCTTTGGCGTTTTCAAAGGCAAGCTAATTGTTCCCTGCACTACATAAAATAGCCAAGCAATCGTAAATAACAGTATTAACATGTAATATGAGGTCTTAGACAATTTTACCAAAACTTTATATGAAACAAAATTCAAAAAATCTTCGTAGTTGCATGAAATAAATCAGTCCAGTGTTGCCAAACTATATTACTTTTCGTCATTTTCTCAAACAAATAAATAATGAAACTTTTTAGCCTTTGCCAAATGTCTTAAAAAGTTATATTAATGCAGAATGCAAGTTGATAAGATATGACTCGACTCTTCGCAAGAAAATGAACTTCGTCTAGTTCAACTACTTACAAATATACCCATATATTTAACTGAAATTGTACATACACTTATGATATGTATCCTAGGGTGGTGGTGAAGACCAAAACCACGAAATTTTTAGGCTTACCGATCAGGCCGATAGAGCAGAGTTCAGAATTTGATCAGATTGGGGATTCTACTACGGAGTGCATCAAAGTACAGAAAGCCTTGGATATTTACGATGCAGTCAATCACAATTTAGATTCTCTTTGGAGCTCGTCAAAGTCCAGAAACTCTCCTCAATCCCAAGTAAGTATTTGGCTTTTCAGTTGTGAAAACATTTTTATGATTTTAAATTTTTGATCACATGGTTTTATGGTTGCTACTTTATATAATCGTTTTCAAAATTAGGTTACTTTATGTACTAACTAATCCAATATACAAATTTTCTCTAATTCAAGTTCCACCCTAATGTACAACCCACTTGTATGCCAAGTTAAGCTAAGTCCTCCTCCATCTTTCGCCGAACTCTTTTTCGGCATTTCTTACTGCACTTTTACCGCCTGCTGAATTATTTTAACACTTAATACTTTTTTGCAACTTCTCCGAAACGCTTCATTTGCCACGCGTACAAGAACTCGACGTACTTCGGCACACTTTGGTACTTTGTCTTGTCAAACTGGTAGTCACTGCACGAAATTTACAATTTGAATATGAATTTCGAGCGCCCACGACGAGTACGAGCTGTGTGGAGCTTATGAAATTTCCCATTTTTTCTATCTTTTGGCTGAAATGTAAATTTTGAAATCAATTTTTTTCATGCTCACTCTCTCCCTCTCTCTCTCTCTTTCTCTCGCTGTGCACGCCGTTGAAGGCTTTGCAAAGGCAAAGGCCACAAGCGCTTGAGTTGTTTTAGAGTTACGAGTTGGCTCCTCGTGCATACCGACATAACACCGACATACTCATTGCATTTTCGAATGTCCATTTGTGCAGCTGCAAGTGAAATAAATTACCGGAGTTTTTCAATTGTTACCCAAAAGTTTGCACAATAATTTTCGGCGAAGTTTTGTGTCAGTCAAAAAATTATAAAATCGGCGGAAAAATAAACTTACAATGAAAGTCATAAAATAAGGGATTTCTAACAGTGCCATTGTCAGATGCCCAGCGGGAGCGCAGTAGTTATGAATATTGAAATATAATAGTTTACTGTGGTTAAAATGAAGGAAAAAATGTCTAAGTAGGAAACATGATTGATATTTTTTCGACATTTGGACCCGACACTTGTTAAAACCGCAACAATTATACAGGGTTTGTCCGGAAAGTAATAGGATTAATTGAACAAATCGTTACAACTCTTAAAAAACTTTCAAAATAGGCTTCTTCCAGCGGCATTGAAGGCATCACAGAAGGCATTCTCTGGAATAGCCATGAGAGCCGAGATGCATGCTGCTTGGATCCCCTTGGCCGGCTCAAATTGCTTGCCTTTCATCGGCCTTTTCAGGCAAGGAAACAAAAAAAGTCCAGGGGCGCCACATCTGGACTGTAAGGCGGCAGCGGAAGCGTTGGGATGCTGGCCTTGGTAAGGCAGCTGTTCATAAGAAAGGCATTGTGAGCCAACTTCCCATCAGCTGCGATGTCTTGTCCGACTCGATTGACCCTTCGTTTGAGTATTTTGAGGACTTCCATGTAAAACTTGCCGTTGTCGCTTTGTTCAGGAGGAAGAAATTATGGGATGCCTTTGATGTCAAAAAAGACAATGAGCATCGTTTTCCTTTTGGATTTGCTCATTCTTCCGATCTTCATCAGCGACCTCTTCCCGGCCCTTCAAAAAGGCCCTCTCCACTCCTACAAAAAATTATACTTTCTTTTTTAGGCTCTACAGCAATAGATTAAAGAAGTCACACAATAAAGAGTCACTTTGTATGGTACATTGTTTGATATCGAACGGCTCGAAAAAATTCTTCCCGATCCTAAAGGATCCTTTGGTATGGCCCGACGTTAGTTTACACAAAAGTATTATGTTCGCTGGGGAAAAATATTCGAAAATAGTGGCATAGAGGAAGCTCTCTTTCGTGCTATTGAATGCAGTTTTAAAGTCGACGAAGAGTTGGTCTATGTCGGAACATTTTTCACGGCCCTTTTCTTTTTTGACTTAGCTTTTCAGTTTTCCAGAACACCTACTTATGCAGTTCAAACGTTTATTTCATTTTTCACCAACTTCCGAAAGATATTTGTACTTTGGAGGGTACAAGATATTTAGGCGAAGGAGAAGGTAGACTATGAAAAGTGTATATGTGGTTTTGAAAGAAACAAAGGAGTACTCCGAAAGCACATATAATTTCCTTTTAATAGAATTATGCACAACTTATCAGCTTAGGACCCACAATTCAATACCACTTTGAGCACTTTCCGCGCTCTTTTGCAATCGCGCCCCAAAATGGACGAATTCCATTATATCTTTTGGAATTTGTTCCTGCCAAGTGACCTGTAGATAATTTTATAACTGCTCAGTGGAAAAAGCGATTCAACTTAATTGGAGCACATGAGCGAGTTATGTATGCTCTCATGCGTGTAATTTCAAGTATTGAGTTAATGAACAAATAGCTGCATTTAATTACCCGACAAGTGAAAAGTGGCGTATACCCGTATGTGTGTGTAAGGTGTTTGGGTGTATGTGTGTGAAGCCATTTATACTTGATTTGCTAATTTTTCCGCATCACACTTCGACACACGCGCCAAGTGCTGGGCTTTGTATGTGTAAATCTGGCAAAAAAAGAACCGTGTGGTGTTTTCAATAGCATTTCTTAAGCACCTAGAAACTCTTGAAGGCACCAAAAAGCGTGCAATGTTGGCTGTGGAACGTATTCTACGGTTTAATGTGCAAATTGGCATGAAATCTTCTATATGAGTAGGGAACTACAGACACGTGCATACATATATACATATACTCAGCTAGCGTAAGGTTACCCAAGTGCTAGTGGAACCAAATCGTGCAGTCGAAATTGAAGTTTTGTTGTTGTTTTTCTTTGCACTCATGTCAATTATTTTATATTCCACATCAGACCATTTTTATAACAAGTTAAGAAGGAGTTGGTGGCTTTATTAAGACGAAGTTCATATATTACTTTAATATTGAGTAGTCGGAAAAGTCTTTTCGTATTTTGTAAATAGATGTATGTAGTTGCAGTCGTATATCTACAGTGCTATCAATCACATTTTGTCATACCATATAGTGTTGGAAAGGTGAAATTTCAAACTTCATTCAAACAAAAAAAATTAAATTCGGGGAAGTTGAAAAAGAGTTACAGCTCAAAATTGAGTGAAAATAATGAAGAAGCTCGCTATATTTTGAAATTTTTGTATACAAAAAGAAGAATGCCACGCAAGCCAATAATGAAATTTGTGAAGTTTACGGAGACGATGCTGTATTAGTTCGTGTGGCACAACAATGCTTCGCGCGCTCCGGTCCTGGAAATTTCGAAATTTCGATTTACTCCGACGGAATAATATCTATAGTAGAAAAATGGCAAAAAGTGGTCGACCAAAATGGTACATATTTGTTTTTTTTTATTTATTAGTATAAATATAAAAACAAAGAAAAATTAAAATTTGATTGAAAATACGAAAATACTTTTTCGACTACCTAATAAAATTGACGAAAAACTATTTTGTGGAACAATGTAAATCACTTAAAGTCCAGCGAATAGTTATTTATCTGTAAAAATATTTCTGCGAAGCATTTTGAGGCCGCAATTTAAAAAAAAATATTTGAAACGCCTTGAAGTATGCAAGCATTTTTTATACAACTTCTCCTCCCGTTCGCTTGCGCAGCTAGAGCTATGGTATTTTTTAGATTAGCATACCTTTACTCGATTAAATTAATTAAATTAGCAATTAATAAAATACCGTTAAGCACAAAGTCATAACAACCTTACATACAAATAACTGTGGTATAAATACTTGCGCCTGCATATTTCTACAACAGCAAAGAAAGAAAGAACACAAGCCAGCTGAAAGGAAGTGTGGCATGTGTATATGTATGTATGTGTAAATAAGTGAATTCCACAACAGCGTTTCCATGCAGTTTTGAGCCCGCTAATTAAATGCATTTAAATAAAAGCGCTACTTAAGCCGAATACCGATTCTGGGCTGCCGCCGTAAATGCAAGTGGAAGTACAACCACTTACTGCTGCATGCCACCAACACATGCGGAAGAGCAATCATGTGTGTATACAATTGTTGTGTTTGGTTTGTGTGGGAAAGCAGGTAGTTTAGTGGAGCGACTGGAGGCGCACCTCCCACACTAAATAAAAACGTGTAAATTGCGCACTTACGCTGGCGAATTCGCAACATAAATAGCTGGAGAGCAGCTCACCTACTTTCCAGCGGCGTTCCAGATTACAGATTTAAAACTGTGTTGGTGTGCACTCTTCGCCATTCTGTCGCTCATACGCCACCGCCGTCTGATCCTCGACAAGCAATATTATGTATATTCATACATATACATATACGCATTTATTCTTCCTGTTTCTTATGCAAAGGATAGGTGCAAGCCATTAAGTTATATGGCATACTATATAAGCAGCAAAATTTTCGCTTGATTGTAGTTATATAAAAAAATCTAACTGCTATTTAATGAGGTATGCAACTTAAAGAGGCGAACATCATTATATGCGTTGACTAAGTAACCGTCAATTAATAGATCTAGACTCTACTTAAATTGACTATTTTTATACAGAATCAATACAACTTTGGGTGCATCAAGGCTATAAAAAATACCCTTCACAAATAAAGAAGTTTCCATACAATAACTTAATTTGATCAGTCAGTTTGTATGACAGCTATGTGATGTAGTGATCCGATCTTGAAAATACTTTCGGTGATTTTTTTCTGATTTTGGTAAAATACATATTTATTTATGTGTAAAATTTCGTACAAATATCTTGTCAAATAAAAAGGTTTTCCATATAGTAATTTGATTTTGAACGATTTGCTTGTACGACAGCTATATGTTATAATATAGTATTTCGATCTAAAGCATTTTTACGAATATCGTAGCGCTGTTTTAAGAAACGCTTCATGCTAACTATAATGAGGGTGTGTTGTCAAATAAAAAAATCTTTTCATGCAATAACTTCTTTTTGACTCATCAGTTTGTATAACGGCTACACGCTATAGTGGTCTGATATCAGCAATTCCAACAAATGAGCAAGAAGAATCTCAAGAATGGAAAAAATATAGAAGGGTTCCTCCTTCCTTTGGATTGTGGTAGAAACGCTACACCCTAAGCAAAGCCAAAAATGCGGAAATCTATTTTTTGAAAAAGCAGCGACCACAGATACAGCACAGACAAATTATCTCTAAGTGCTGCAAGCTGCTGAACGGTTCGGTAATCCCAAAGCACCCGACCTGTATGGAATGCCAAACAGGGCCCTGAAGCCCGCAATGAAATACAACGCAAAATCATTTATGAAGCTATTTACACAATGTCTATGAGAAGGAGTTTTCCTCAAGATATGGGGGATGCAACGACTAGTGTTATTACAGAAGGCAAGCAAACCGGCAGGGGAACAGAGCGGCAGGATTTGGAGATGGCAGGGGCAGACCGAATAACACCTGACAATATAGTGCCTAATATGGCGCAAGCGAGACAAGTATGATATTAAATTGTGATCAAATTGACAGGTGAATTTTGTTCATTTCATCTCCTTCAAAGTAATCCCCTCCCGCTGCAATATATTTATGCCAACGAATTTTCCAGTCATCATAGCATATGGAAAAATCCTGCGTCGTGATGGACATCAGGGTCTTCTTCGATTCAGCATTTATATCCTCAATTGAGTCAAAACGGTGTTCTCGGGGTGGTCGTGTGAATTTGCTGAATAGCCAAAAGTTACACAAAGGTAAATCAGGCGAATGCGGTGGTTTGCAATGACGAATAACCAATGTAGTATGAAATGGCTCATAATCGCTTCTTTGTTCAATAAATTCAGACATAATAAACAACGAAGAATGCACTTTTAGAGCCTCCCAAAACGACGCTTACCTCAAATACTAAAGAATATTTTGATATGAAATTTAGCATAGATGTCCCTAAGAGTAAAAAAAAAATTACCGATTCCAAAAACACGCGAAGTATAAATTAAAAATTTACCTTTCAATTTGATCACAGTTGCCATGGAGAGAGTGACAGCTCTGATACTGCAAGTTCTATGAAGAGGCGGAAAACAAAGCAACAGTAAAGCTAGAGCCAAAGATGTGAGCCAATAGGCTAATCCGGCCTTGCGATGTAATGCTTAGCGGCGGTCCCGCAGCGCCTTTCCACAAAGCTACAGATGACGGAGTTAAGGGTTTGGTACGTAGGCGTACTGGTCCGCAAGTCTAATATAGTACGATAATACTGATTGGCCATGGCCCTGAAAGGAGTGTATCTTTGGTGAGCAGTACTAATCGTGTATACTGCTAAGTGTCAGTATATATAGAAGATTTACCCTTCGAAGAAAAAAAAACAACTGAGACATTGAGAGAGTCAACCCGTTATGGTGATCTTGATCATTTATATACGCACATATTTTATACGATCTCTTGAAAAACATAATATACTTTATTAAGAGTATAAAAACTCAAACACAATCATGAGAAGCTAAATCTTGGTTTTAGAGACATTAATTTTTAAGGAAACGGTGCGGAATAACTTATTTGGTAACCCGAAGGAGTTGAAACCAAGTAATGTGATAGAATATTTCTACAAACTAAGCCATAATCATGAAAGCAGTTTTCTAAAAGGTTTATGGAAAATTAAAATGAGACTTTAGAAAATCCTCCATGCGCCTATATTCACCACATAGTCCTCCTATTAAGCGTTTAGATCTGAGTATAATTACTAGGTGTAATAGTTCTAAAAGAATTCTCTGTTAGTGGGGCTTATATGGTATATAATGAAAATATTCGGGGAAAAACCTTGCATAGAAATGCTTTACTCCTGAGTTTGTTGGCTCGACTTCCTGTAAAATGGGATGGCATATGATGGTGATCTAATTAGTTTTACATTCTACAAATTATACTGCCTCTAGGCTTTGAAGATAAGCTACCAAGTTATGCATTAATGATGTTATATCAAAGCAAGATCACTGTCGTAACAGAGCACTGCTCGCAAGAGTCTCAGCCATCTGGCTCCAACCGTCCAACCTTTCGTTATCTTCCTTGATTTTGTCAATGGAATAATTTTCCTTCCATTTCTCACAAGATCTGTATTCTAAGAGCCCGCTCTATTACCACTCCGTTTAGACGTTTGCCACTTCCTATGAGTTCTTTGGCATCATTTGACTTCAGTGAAAATAGGAACACTAGCCAACAACATTGAAATGTCACAACGTCTGTGCACACTTTCAACATTGAGGAATTCCGTTGCGGCAGCAGCAAATAATAGCTTCGAAGTGGGATAGTATTTTACTACAGTGAAAAAGATAGCTCCGAATATCTCTAAAAACTCTTAAATACTCTATACTATGCAAATGGAGTGCTCCAGCAACCAGTCAGTGCAGATGCAAATATTGATATCTTCCTTACCCTTTATTCTCTACAAAACTTTTTTCAAACCGAAGTGGGGTTAAAATATTCGCTGTTGTTGCTTAACTACAAAGTTATTGCAATTTTTTAAAAACAAAGTAAATACTTGTATTTACATTACTCCAAGAGTCACGTATAAATATTTTCTTATGCTCCCCCACGCCTCACTCTCCCTTTCGTAGCACCCAACCATAAATGCTTGTCTTCTTTGTGACAATTCGCCGAACTCATTAGCGGACGAAGGTAAAAGGAGCACCTAAAGCATCGCACAACATTATTCTGCTTTAATCAAAATGTTGCCTCTTCACACACTTTTCCCCACTTCCACCACCTTTGTGGTTCCGCTTTTTTTTTCCACATTTCACCGCATTCAACTTTGCTCGCATAGAATTTTCTGTTGTGTCATGTTTATATTTGATTTCTATGATTTGTATTACTATTTACACAGGCAGCCACAGCGTGCCGTTATGTAGACGAGAGAAGGTAGAGAATGTGAAAAACCGTTGAATGAAAGACACACAAATAAACGCCCGGCAGCGGCGTTGCCAACAGCATGCAACATATTGTCGACATTTGGCTTTTGAAGTGGTGGGAGGGGAAGGGGCGTTGAGTGTTGCATGAAAAATGGCAACCACGGTATGTCAAGCGACCTTCTCTTTAGCATTTGCGGTACATTCTGACTGACTGACTGAGAGGAAAATTAATATAAGGATGTTCCACTTGCTCTTACTTATGCTGATATTTGTTTGTGTGCTTTATTATTCTTCTTGTGCTTTTGCTTATTTTGGTGCTTATATTTCTCTTGAGTTCCACTTTATTTTGGCAATTTTGTTTACCTTTATTTGTTCGAATTTTGTGTCAGCGTGTTTTAGTTTATTTTACGGAGTTCTTCTTTTATTACATCATTCGTTGTATCGTATTTTAAAATCAGTTTCGAAATAATTCCAAATGTTGTGGGCTGTTAATCGTCCGTGTTATGTGGATCCCACTTTTGTAGTCTTCGAAGTCCCATCGGGCCTATCTGGTGGTCTTAAAATTATCGTACGGTTAAATCGCTACGAAATTACTAAAAAAGTATGTGCAATATCACGTTCCAACGATGACTCAGTGAGACTTACTACAGATGAAGTCATACAGTTGAGTACAAACGAATCTCTCTAACCCATTGTACATAAACTTGTATCCAAAATTTTTGATCACTCCAATAAGCTGACTAGGCACTTAATACTTTTTCTCGAAAAGGACCACTATAACCTGTAGCCAATCAAACTGACCCATCAAAATCCGCATAAAGATTTGTACCATTTTATGGACTAAAAAAGTTCAACTGGGAGGGGTATCACAGCTTCGGTAAACGTTTTTCTTGTTATAAATATTGAAGTTTTATCTGCTTCCAAGAAAAACCTTGCCCAGATCATTTAGTTAACATAAGTTTCAGTTAACACATAGCGTGGTTCACGAACCTCTTTTCCGGAGCCGCTGCAGTTTGAACTTCGCGATCGCAGTTGGTTTTTGTCTTAGCTTAATGTGTACCGTTGAGATCACTTATGTTTTCTTTTCTCATTTTACTCGCACTTAGTGTTATACAAAAGAAAATTGCACCACAATACTTAAACCTCTCGAAATGGCTGTTGACTGAGGCTCTAATCAATATACTGCTTTTAAGGTTACACCTCAATCAGTCTCTGAGTCTCTCCGTCTAAAGTAACTTAATCTTAATTGAAGCAAAGCAACTAATTTCGAGAAATGAATGACTCAATTTGGACAGCTTCGTATGCGATTTTCATAGCGGTAAATGTGTTCAGACTTAGTGAGAACTTGGTTGGGAAACCAAAATACAACTCCGTCAATATTAAGTGCAAAGAGTGCAGTCGTCTTACCAAAGCCACATACGCCGCAGACCAAAATAAGAAAAACCATACTGGAATTTGCAACCAAACAGACTAAATCTCTTTCACAGATACATATGTATGTATGTCAGTCAATGCTTATCTGTTGCTTCATTTGCCTGCGCTGCTATTCATGCATTCAGTCCACTTATTTGGCTGTCATTTAGGTTGATTACATTCCCGTATATTCTCAGCACTTCATGCATTCGAAGGCAATTCAGCATTAAAACTGCTTCAGTACTCAATTACACATAACCTCACATTTACAAAGCGCCCAAACTGGACGCCAATGAATTTACTTGTAACTCTTTTCATGTATCCATGTGTGTGCATTGTGAGGGGGGTGCGTAAAAGGCACTTGATGAGCTACGCTTGATAATTAACTGGCTTTGGAAAGAAATTCATTCATTCGACTCGCTTCGGGCCGCTCGGAGAGGATTACGCTGACGACTGAGCTAGGGAATTGGTCTGGACAAGCATTAAAAATGCCAGCAAGTGTACACAGATTATTCATGTGCACTTCCACACACACACACACACACAGAATCTCATACTATATATGTATATACATACAGATATTTTTTACAACAACAAAAGCAACTACAACACCATATTGGCAAATATGAAACACATTTGTTGGACAAGTGAAATTGAGTTCGAAAACAAGATGATGTAATGCAATGCGATGCGATGTGATGTTGATTATCTGCGAAGCTTTCAGCATTGCTGAGCAGACCACAACACGCAGACGCATACACACATACGCATATAAATAGAGTTGTAGCGCTCCAAGTGCCCGGCCACATTGCCACAGTACAACAATCCCACTTTGCCACTCAACTTTGCCTTTGGGTTTTCCACTTCTGCGCTTTAATGCAACATTTCAGTGCATTACATTCCTCTGGCCAGCGAGTTAGGGTTGAATTAAGATGAGCGAGCGAGCTCTTTTACAGGATTAGCAAATGCAAGGACTTAAGTAAGTGGTGGCATCAAGTGCAGCTGTGCTGTATTGCGTTCTCTGTGTTAGTGGAATGAAAGTTTATATGCGATCAGATGAGAGAACTTTAAATTCAGTCCAATGAAAATGGAAGTTCGGCATAGTAGAAAGATATGTTCTCTTCTCCAATTACATGGACGCTTGGGGCCACTTATATGGAAGCAAATATTTAATGGGTACGCTGAGTTAAAATGTCAGACAGTTACACTTCGCACAAAGTGAGTGCTTCAGAGTAAGTAGCAAGTGATGAGAGCGTACCAGACTGGCGCAGAGAGAATAACAGCGACATCAGCTCTATTTCCACTGATCACTAAGAATACTATTTCCACTGATCACTAAGAATACTGTTAGAGCTGATGGCGCTGTTATTCTCCCTGTGAGAGTCTTATACTCTCGCTTCACATAACCGCACAAAAAATAATCAATCGGTGTTACTTCGCACGATCTGGGATGCCACACCATAAGCCCACGATGCGAAATAATGCACTCACCAACAGTTTCCTTTTATAAATTGATTCTTTCTTTGGCTGAGTGACATTTGGAACCAATGACCGCACGCATCAAAATCCTCCATTGACTGTAGCATTATGGTTGTCTTCATTTTTGAGAATGTAACGGCTTTATTTGGTTAACGTACGCATTCAACCAAAAGAGAGCATAATCACTGAACAAAATTGTGTGGAGCATTCATTGAACGTTAAACCTGCTTGATCGTCGCTGCAAAATCTTCCATGAAGTTAATGGGCACACGGCGATGTCGGATGGACTCATTGGGGTTATTTTGGATAATCTGCTCCACAGCAGCAATAACACTTGTCCGCGGCCGCGAAACCGATCCATGGCTACTAGAATCATCGACTCTGCTAGCCGCGATGAGTAATAAATTTGGTAACGTTGTTCCGGAGTAAATATATTCATTTTGCAATAGCCAACCATACTGTACAAATGAATATATTAAATTTATTTTGGAAATTCTCTACTTTCGGCTGCAATTAACTAAGAATATCAATATACTTGTTTTAATAGAAGCTTATAGCCGTGTTTATAGATTAATTTTTTCATTCATCCTTTCGACTTTTTTATTTTACCCTGAACAGGGTATATTAAGTTTGTCACGAAGTTTGTAACACCCGGAAGGAATCGTCGGAGACCCTATAAAGTATATATATAAATGATCAGTATGTCGAGCTAAGTCGATTTAGCCATGTCCGTCCGTCTGTCTGTCTGTATATATACGAACTAGTCCCTCAGTTTTTAAGATATCATTTTGCAAACGTTATTTTCTCTTCAAGAAGCTGCTCATTTGTCGGAACGGCCGATATCGGACCACTATAACATATAGCTGCCATACAAACTGAACGATCGGAATCAAATGCTTGTATGGACAACTTTCACATTTGACAAGATATATTCACGAAATTTGGTATATATTATTTCCGAAGAAATTGATCAGATCCGTTGACTATAGCATATAGCTTTCATACAAACTGAACACATAGTTACTAACAGAAATGCATCTGTGAAGGGTATTTACCATCGTTGCAACCGAAGTTAACGTTTTTTCTTGCTTTTTATTAACATTAAAAGTCTTATACTTTGTGACCTACTGGCAAAATCCCAGAACTTTTAAGCTCATATACTTAGGTATATTCGACAGAAACCATTTTTCATGCGTTTGGAACAGTTGACGTTATCAACATGAGATGACTTTAAATATATTATTCCATAATATTTATAGTTTCCAAAACCCAACGCAAGAAATAAATTGATGATTTTCTTCAACCTTTTTCTTGCAATCTTTTTGAATAAAGCTGTAAGGCTTTTAACTAGGCAAATGATCGCAGGAACGTTCGCCATTAAATGATAAATCTGCTAAAATAAAAGCGATGAAAGCGATGAAAGCGATGAAAGCTTGGGTAAAACATTCGTAAAAAGGCTTTAGATAAAGACTGCTATTTTGAACATAACGTCAGATCTTTTTTAACTGGATTTCATATCATTTTATTTTTAAACATTTAGTGGTTAGTTTTTATCATTTTCTTCATTGAATAACATTTAAATACGAGTGTTTACAGAATATTATGCACAATAATATTCACTTGCATCGTAAAAACTTACGCTCAAAACTATTATTTATATTGCACTGTTGGGATACTTACAAACACTTTCGCATACATGAAAATCATATGCCAAAACTTTTTGAATGCAAAAGCAATAATGGAAAATACCACAGCGCATCTCTCTCATCACATAGTACAACAAATTGTGATATGAAAGCCTGTGTAAAGTGGATGCAACTCATTAAACATTTTTGGTGCTTCATAAATATAAGTGGATGTGTTAAAATTATAATAATTTTTAATTGTGCTTTTCACCAGTTACTGTTAAACTGTTAAGGTACAAAAAGTGGGCACTCAATGAGTTACCTGTGTGAGCATATAGTTAAGTAAAACTATAACATGTTTTCAATAAAAAGGACGGGAAAATGTTATAAATATGGTTTGGCAGCGGTTTTAAAAACTGAGAAGTATCTAATAAAAACTACGTTATTGATTTAGATAAACCTTTTGAGGTTCAGCTAGAGTCAGAAGCGTTGATCTCATGATAAAGATCTCCAGATGATTACCATAAATAATCTCTTCACGGGTTAATGTTTATGGAGACACCACCTCACGGTTTTCCATGAGTTATGAAGGAAACCACCAACAAAGTATAAAAAAAGATAGTCACAAAACGTACTGGTATCTGGCAATACACCCATGGCCCTCGACACCAATATAATGGAGTTTGTGCCAGAAAAAAAAAACACCGAATATATGTCAAATACCCAGGGGATAGCAAAATCAGTGAAGTTATAAAAAACGATAAAAAACGTTAACTTCGGCTGCACCGAAGCTAATATACCCTTCACAGATGCATTTCTTTTAGTAACTATGTGTTCAGTTTGTATGGAAGCTATATGCTATAGTCAACCGATCTGATCAATTTCTTCGGAGATTATATTGTTACCTTAAGCAGTAATCCATGCCAAATTTCATGAAGATACCACGTCAAATGCGAAAGTTTTCCATACAAGCCCTTGATTTCGATCGTTCGGTTTGTATGGCAGCTATATGCTATAGTTAACCGATCTGAACAATTTCTTCTGATATTACATTATTTCTATAAACAATAACTCATACCGAATTTCGTGAAGATATGTCGTCAAATGAGGAAGTTTCCCAGGCAAGCATTTGATTCCGATCATTCAGTTTGTATGGCAGCTATATGCTATAGTAATCCGATCTAAACAATTTCTTCGGAGATTACATTATTATCTTAGAAAATAACCTGCGCCAACTTTTGTGAAAATACATTGTGAACTGTGAAAGTTTTCCATACAAGAACTTGATTCCGATTGTTCAGTTTGTATGACAGCTATACGCTATTGTTAACCGATCTGATCTATTTCTTCGGAGATTACATTGTTGCTTTAGGAAATAATATATACCAAATTTCGTGAATATATCTTGTCAAATGTAAAAGTTTTCCATACAAGCATTTGATTCCGATCGTTCAGTTCGTATGGCAGCTATATGTTATAATGGTCCGATATCGGCCATTCCGACAAATGAGCAGCTTCCTGAAGAAAAAATGACGTTTGCAAAATTTCAAAACGATATCTTGAAAACTGAAGGACTAGTTCGTATATATACAGACAGACAGACAGACAGACAGACGGACAGACAGACGGACATGGCTAAATCGACACATCTCGACATACTGATCATTTATATATATACTTTATAGGGTCTCCGATCCTTCTTTCTTGGTGTTACAAACTTCGTGACAAACTTAGATCATCTCTACAGAAAGATAAAAAGAAAATATATAACCAAATTTTATCAATTCTTAGCATGATTCTAAAAGAGCTTACTTTAAGGCTATATCCATGATTAAGTATAATGAGTTTGAAATTTTTGGTTCCTTAGAACCCTTATGACGACTAATTGAAATATTTGTGATCTCAAGAAAGGCGGCGATAAATTGAATGCCAGTGAACGAGAATGTAGTCTGAGCTCAATTCAGCCTTCCGAACCTAGCCAATACTTACTTAGAATAATTCATTAATACTTTACCGCAGATAATTGTAATTCCGATGATATTGCATAATTCCTCAAAATTACACCAAAGAAGCCTACAAGGTACTGGAAAGTCCAGTAGACACAAATGCTAATTTCCTAAAAAAATGTTGTTTAAGATAGTTGATTATCCAAAACGGACTTTGTGCGGTTATTTTAGCTTGATGTCTACAAATCTGTGGAGCTTTCATAATACCGTAGTGTGTTTAAATCGGCAGAGAAATGAACATTTGGATACAAAAGATGGGAACCCACAAAACAACCTGATAACAAATGGTTAGGTTAGGTTATGCCGTGCACCAAACCGAACGTAGGATCCCTATAGTTCTCTGCGATATCCAAAGCACCTAGATGTGGATCCCCATCCTCCCCTGATCCTCCCCTGAAAGAAGACCAATTCAATAAGAATACATTAATGTCGCCAGACATATTTTAGGGCCAGCGATAGATAGATGTTCATATGGAACCAATACTCCAACAAAGCAAAATTCTTAATTAATATGTGACCAATAAAATAAGCCGGATATTCAAACTACGACAATATTAATATACTATGAAGAAGTTAGGGAAGCTACAGGACACAAAAAAGATAAATTAGCGCCAAGACCCGATGAACTATCAACTCGGTCGCTAAATTTCAGGCAGATTTTTAAGTATGGTAACAAAAAGTCATTAGAAACTACAGAACAGAACCAGAACAGTCCAACTTATTTATCATTCGACGTTCAGTAGCTTATTGTGATTAAAGGATGGTCCTTGCTAGGCAAGTCAGATAAACCAATGCAATTGAAAAAACATATAGAAAAAGATTTGGTCTCATTTAATGTCTATGGTAGAACGAAGCATCTTCTAAGGCTCGAAGTGATGACTGAGGCGGACCATAGTTATTTGGTCGGTTATAGCATCAAACAATAATAAGTATTTGTATCGAAGTACCTAATCTTAGCAGACCTTGGTTGACGACTAGCCTCTGTGCGATTTTTATATGCTTTTGACTTAGAACGTAAGAAATCTACTGAACTACTTGCTCTTAGAAGACTTCGTCTTGCCGCAATAGCAGCTATTAATGGAAATTGTTCAATAGGCATTCGTGATGTAAGACTAAAAACTCAGACGGACGCAAACTACCAAATTTGTGTGGAAGAAGGTGATTCAAGGAGACATGGCCGAAAGTGACATTACCGCTAACAAATTTGCGATCGACGCAAAGCGTTTCGTCGAGTTATGAGGGTTACTTATAAACTGTGAGATCTTTTAATCTAACCTAATCTACACTTCACAGTAGTGCTATTCCTTAGGTGGCAAAATATATGAACATATATACAACCGTTTGTATTCTCCAAAACTGCATATCCACAACTCACTTTCCTATCTGTTGTTTTTTCTCTGTGAAATTCTCTTTATACTCGTACTACCACCGTGTTACGGTCTAAGCGCACAACTCTACCTTGCAGCTGGCAGAGGCTGTCTTAGCCCTTTGGTGTGGCTGCCAAAACTGACAGCGCCTAATGCCGCGCACCCACCTTCTGCTCAGCAGTGCTCAGTAATAATTATGTCGGTGCTAAGGCACAAGTCTCAGCGGCTCAAATATGAACGAAGACAAGGAGCCAACACATAGCGGAGCTGGAGCACAGTCAGAGCGTGTTAAATTCCTGGAGATAAACTGGCATGTAGGATTGCATAAGCCGAAGCTGCAACTAAAGCCAAAGCTCCAACTCTGTATGCAGAACGCAAAGCCAGTCCAAACCAAGCAAGTCATTGTAAACGAAAGTGGAAGAGTGTGTTTGTGTGCTTATGTGTGAGTGCGCTGAACGGAAAGCATGTTGTCAGCGATGCAGATTTGTTTGGCAAGGATTCCGCTTATCCTACTACGAAACGCTGCAGACAGAAGATAGTGTTGAAGCATGGAAAATACCTTTTGCTGTAGTAAAAATAAAAAAATAACAACAACAAGAACGAAGTGCAAATGCTATTTGTACGTGTGTGTGTATGCTTGTATTGACTCTGGCTCCGCCGTTGAGGCAGCCGCCATGGCGACCACCAGAACAATCGGCCGGAAATGCAAGTCATAGAGTAAGCAGTTGCGGTCTTAGCTGCAAATGTTTGCAAGCAATTTTGTTGGCATAAGACTATTTACTTAACAATACACACACGCACACACAAACACTGGGATATGTGTGTGGATTTGTGCCTGTTTGCTTCCGCAGTCAATTCATGCATGCCACAATTTACACTTGAGTTTTATGGTGCACACACACACACACATTCACGCCCATAGCCGCAAAGGTTGCCGCCACTCACAGTCAACAAGCGCCTAAAAGCCGACTATGTTTTTGTTTAGACGGGACGTATTACATGTGAAGAAAGCTTAGCGAATTCCGGTTGCAGCTTGCAGTTTTTCTTACATTTCAATAGTTGGTCTACTCCTCTTCTTCTTTTTACATATATTTATTTACAAACACACATACAAGCATATAAATTCCGTTTTCGTATGGCACATAAAATGTGTTGAATGCTTGTTTTCGCGTTTTTTTTTGCCGAGATTTGATTGAGATAGATTTTTTTGTTGTCATCAGCATATTATTCGTTTTACTACGTATGGTATAGTTGGCTGCAACAAAGTGGAGACTGCGGAATTTGCCATTTAATATTAATTTATATATGTACATATGTATGTATGTATATTGCATCACTAAAGTATTAAAAAACGTATCTTATATAAATTATAAATTTGTCTAATATAAATTTAAAAGTTCCTTTTAAACTAATTTTCTTGTATATCAATATGTTGTCCGATCTCTTTTTTATTTTATACCAATTTAAAAATTATACCAGTTTTAATTTATAGCAGTTTTTTTCATGCCAGTTTGTTTGACTCAAGCTTTGCATTAGTAACTGGTATAAATAGAAACTGGTATAAAATTATAAAGACCACAAGATTCGCCATCAAACTGATGTTCGCAACTAATGCAAATTTCGAGTCAAACAAACTGGTATAAATAAAAACTGGTATCATTTATATATGGTATAAACTGGTATGAAATTAAATAGAGATAGAAAAACATATGAATACGACGATACTCACACCCAAAAATTTATAGACTTTTTACAGCGAGTGTTAAATAAAAATTTTCAAATAAAAATTTAAATTAGTTTTATAAATATCACTTAAAGCTTCCAAATACTATTATCTAAAGTATATGCTCTTCAATAGTTTCATTTGTCACTTCAATTAGTGAGCTTAGCAAATACCACAATGTCAATAATACTCATTAATGATGTTATCTCTCTAATTGTGAAAGCGAATACGCCGAAATATTTTTTTTAAGTTTGAGCAAACTAACTGGTTCAAATTTAAACAGGTTTTAAATAATTCACTTACGCTCTTTATACTTCAATTATACATAAATAAGAATAAAAAAGGAACTTACCACTTTTTAAAGCAGTGTCCACATCCGATTCTTTTTCCTCTAAGTACTGTTTCACTTCTGGAAATTGTTTGGCTGAGCTGGTCACCGCATCACCATCAACATTAACTTCCGCCCTATCTACTCCTCCCTGTTGTGGCAATATTATAATATTTTTTAGCGGTTCCCCAGCTAGTTGATCGCTTTGCGCTAATAAGGGGACAGCTTCCGACTTATCTCTCGGCGGTTTTGGTTCCATTTATTTGCTGAAAATATAGAATAGTACTCAATAATATTGTTATATTGTTAGAAATGAAGAAACGTTATAATTAAAAAGAAATCAGTTTAAAATTTAATAAAATATTTAAAATTAAATCTCGCAACAAAGTTGCTAAGGAGAGTGTTATAGTTTTGTTCACATAACGGTTGTTTGTAAGTCCTAAAACTAAAAGAGTCAGATATAGGGTTATATATACCAAAGTGATCACGGTGACGAGTAGAGTTGAAATCCGGATGTCTGTCTGTCCGTCCGTCCGTCTGTATGTCCGTCTGTCCGTCCGTGCAAGCTGTAACTTGAGTAAAAATTGAGATATCATGATGAAACTTGGTACACGTATTCCTTGGCTTCATAAGAAGGTTACGTTCGAAGATGGGCAAAATCGGCCTACTGCCACGTCCACAAAATGCCGGAAACCGAAAACCTATAAAGTGTCATAACTAAGCCATAAATAAAGATATTAAAGTCAAATTTGGCACAAAGGATAGCATTAGTGAGAGGCATATTTGGACGTAATTTTTCTGGAAAAGTGGGCGTGGCCCCGCCCCCTACTAAGTTTTTTGTACATATCTCGGAAGCTACTACAGCTGTGTCAACCAAACTCTATAGAATCATTTCCTTCAGGCATTTCCATATACAGTTCAAAAATGGAAGAAATCGGAAAATAACCACGCCCACCTCCCATACAAAGGTTATGTTGAAAATCACTAAAAGTGCGTTAACCGACTAACAAAAACGTCAGAAACACTAAATTTTACGGAAGAAATGGCAGAAGGAAGCTGCACCCTGGCTTTTTTTAAAAACTAAAAATGGGCGTGGCGTCGCTCACTTATGGACCAAAAACCATATCTCGGGAACTACTAGACCGATTTCAATGAAATTCGGTATGTAATATTTTCTTATCACCCTGATGTCATGAACGAAATATGGGTGAAATCGGTTCACAACCACGCCTTCTTCCAATATAACGCTATTTCGAGTTCCATCTGATGCCTTCTCTGTATAATACGAGTATATACATTAGGAACCAATGATGATAGCGGAATAAAACTTTACAAAAATACGGTATTTGAAAAATATGTAAATGACGTATAATGAAATCTCGATTATCACTTTATCATGCGAGAGTATAAAATGTTCGGTGACACCCGAACTTAGCCTTTCCTTACTTGTTTTCTTGTAGTATCAAGACTTGGATTTAATTAAGTACTTTCGAAAAAGTTTTGAAATTCATACAACTGTTTTAATACATGGCCATCACTGTATTGCAATTTTTAATTTTTTTAAGTAAACTTTTTTATCTTCAAACGGAAAATTAAATTTTGATTTCATCAGGCCGAAGTAGGCGATCAATTGTATTATGGTTAGGTTAGGTTAGGTTAGGTTAGGTTAGGTTGATTGGTAATGAGGTCGCTAATGTTGTTGTTGTAACGGTTATCTAATCCCCGTTTGGGTACTAATGTTTAGGTTTGGTAAGGTTCAGATAATTTGTCAACGAGGTTATGTAAGGGTAAGCCCACGAAAAGTGCTGTTTTGACGGGGTCGGACCAAAAGGAGAGTGCTATCAGATAGCTGGACATGCAAAGAGGTAATAGGGTCATGCGAAGACTCCTTGTATGCTGGACATATATTTGGTATATCGGGGTCGATTCTGGATAAGTAGGAGTTTAACCTGCAACAGTATCCAGAACGAAGGAACGCAAAGCTTACGCTAGATTCTCGTGGCAACTCTCTGCAATGAGTAGTGGTGTGACATCAAGTTCACCATTCATTGAGAGGAGTTGGTGAATGTGTTAATAGCTCCACTATGAATGGCGGAATTTGCCGGAATTTTTTTTTGTCCGAAGTCTAGTCGGCGTACTGTGCAATGTCGTCGACGTAGTTAAAGAAAACCTCTTGATGTGCCTCCTCCTACTCCGCTTCTAGCAGGCGACCGTAGGGATGGTTCCTACGAAAAAACCCCCGCAGAAAATGCTTGGAAAGGAGTTCCTTAAGCGGGAGCATGCGAGCCGCACTGTTTGTGTTTGATCGGAGACCTCAAAAAAAATACCGCTATAGTTCGGCGTGCAATGTTCTGGCATATCTGAGACTTCTTCGTATGCATTTCCCTACATCCAGGCGACCGTATTGGTGCGGCATAGTTAAGGATTTGCCTTCCGATTGACTTGTATGTTATCAACAATGTTTTTTTGTCTTTTCCCATGTGCTGCCGGCTAGCGGCTTGAGGATTTTGTTGCGGCTTTGTACTTTGGCAATAATCGCAGTCGTATGAAGAGTGAAGGAGCACGGGCCATCTATTGCTACGCCGAAAATCTTAGGGTTTTTGACAGTCAAGGTTTTAACATCTTCGATTGCATTATTAAGGTCAAGTCTGTGCACCTTCGTCCATTTTGTGTTTTGCTAATTGCAACGAAGAAGCGAGAAAGTACGGAGATATAGCCGTTTTCTTTTATGCACATCCCATCGATTCCATTGTCTGAGGCCTTTATTATGAAATGATCAGAGTCCGAGATAGAAATTACCTCTTGTAATTGAGGGAGTTTTGAAATGTAGAAATTAAACAGTTAAGGGGAGAGAACACCACCATGCTGAACCTCTAGTTTAATTCTTCATATTTGTAATTGTTCCCTTGAAATAAGGATGATTTCCGACCGTTCAGGGTGTTCATCGTCTACCTTTTAAGCCCGATGTTCGATGTTCTCTAGTAGCTTTGTATAATTGATTGTATCATAGGCTTATTACAAGTCCAACGCTACGAGGATCATTCTCTCTCTAATCTAGGCATTTAAGACGCTAAGTATTAAGATGGTGCTATGCAATTCGCAAAGCCAAGCTGGTGGTTTGCTAGACTCAGGTAATGAGTGAATGTGTTTTCACTGCCGGGGGAAGGAGAGTTATCGAATCACAGGGATTTTCATGGGGCAAAGTGTCGCGTTCAGCGATTCTTCTAACCGATAAGAAGCGAGCGGTAACCGAAAGGTGACCACCTTTGCGAGTTTGACGTTCACCAACGATTACGACCATAGGAATGGGTAGTACGGTGAAGGACTGATCAGAATGGGAGTTTGAACTCCTATAGATCGTAGAAATCTGTTGGCAACATGGAACCACGTAACTTATAGTCCATGATATGGTAGTGAGGTCAAGCACTCTTTGACTAGTTTTAAGCTCACTGTCAGCGAACTCGAGGCCTGTATAGCAGATCTGTTTTCGGAATGGATGCATACCTCTCTAAAAGAAGCCACACTTCGACGAAGTATATCAGCTTTTACCTTAATGGCTGACACTTCTGCTTGAAAGACTCTATAGTAGTCTGGCAGTTCGAAGCAAGAGATGGTTGAGAGCCCCAAAATTCGAAAACGCTCACTGAGCATCTCCACATTTCACCTAAGTATCTGGAATGAATTAGCAATGTACGGGTAACACAACTCCTAGCTTTTAAGGGTTAGTATTGGAATTATTTCATTAGAGTAAAGTAAGAACTTTGGGTAATGTATTATACCATATTATAAAATTCGAATGAACTGACGAAAAAACTTCTCTTTCACGTATTTTAATACGAAGCTATGTTAATATCTATCGGAAACATTTTGGAAGCAACCAAATTGGTAGATTGTTGGGCGGTTTCAATACCATAAATCCACGACTCGTCAACAGTAGTGATGCGTAGAGTCCGCAGCTGAGTTATCAAGCATGTCTTTTATGACCTTTATTCGACGTCGTTTATGCAAAAGATTCAGGTTTGTACGATTTTAGCATTGACACATTTCATACTAGAAACTTTAACCAAAACATTAACCAATATATTTTCAGTCAGTCCACAAAAGATGCAGATATATCCGAAACAACAACAATAGCTCACAAATTTTCTTCAGCAAAAAATCATACAAATCTTCAATTAAACAGACTTCTTTTTTCATTAGTAAATGAAAGTGAAAAAGTAAACAATTCTAACCAAAACCTTATAAGGAATAATAAATTACTCTAAATATCTGTTACTCAAACTACTGATAAACTAGTTAGTAAAACAAAGTTAGTTTAGTTAGCAATGCAAACAGGAGACGCGCATTCTGCATTGAGCGGAACCGCTGAGTTGGCCAGTGTCAACACGTCAAATGTCACTCACTCAACTCTGAGTGCTGCATTAAACGTCACACGCGTTGAACAGCCGATCATTTCATTACGGGCAGTCAGAGTGGAGAGGCGCGCAAACAAACAATTTGAGCACAAAATTTTAGGTAATAAATAAGAGAAAACGCTAAAAACACGTGTTGTTATTGGTATATAGTGGTTAATTGAACTAAGATATTTGTCAATACATACCTCAGGGCACTTTGGTCGGATATATAGAATTTCGATTTGTATAAAAATTTTAACACAACAAAACTGCACTTTAATTACAACAAAAGCAATGCGGAATAACTGTGTATAATCCGCTCACCGCGTTATCACCGTCTTCACTCGAGTGGAAAAATAAAACGTTTTCTTAAAGAAAATCACAGCGCAAAAATTTTGTCTACTCTGCTGATATAGCAAGCGTTCGCTTACATAAAAATAAATATTTATTTATGTATATGTATGTATATATGTATGTTTAAACATATGTACACATGTGAGTACTGAACTCTTGTGAATGAACGCGCCGCACCGGTTTTGCTCACTGGTGGAAATCATATGAGTGTTCTTGCGTTGCTTGCGTACGCTTTTTAATCAATAAAATGTAACTCAAAACAAAAAATCATTAAACAAAAAAAAAAAATTTGCAATTAATGTATATTCCTTCATAAAGAGCGCGCCAAAGGCGATGAGCGCAGTGCGGATGACTTTTCGAACAGTAACAACGGGGGCGTAGTGCATTTAGCGCGTTCGTTGTGCACAAAATCTCAGATGTCAATATTTGAAAATTTCGAAAAAGTTGAAAATCCGAACAAAAGTTAAATTCTTCGCATATTTATTATTTCAATCTTAAAGTTATTCCAAATAAAATATATCGTAATATCATATATAATATATGTATGTATAATATAATATCATTAATAATAATTTTACAAAAAACCTAACTTCACTACTAACGCTTACCGTCTCTCTTCTCTTTCTACAAACAATTATTATTTGATATTTGCACAAGTATTTTGTTATTCTATTCTCGTTTCTTGAAAAAAATCCAGTCTATAGCATTACCCTTTCACAATATTTTCACTGAATATGCTTCTATATAAAAAAGTTTTAAAACTGCTATTTTAACTCGTCTCAGAGGTCACTTACGCCCTTCACGGTTTGACTAATTAATAGCCGATTACATATTCCTATTAACATGCGACTGCAACTTAAGTAAATAAACAAAGAATTTGTTGCCCACTCGAGTATATAAGAAATAAGTATGTAGAAGTGCTCGAGAGTGGTTTCTCCTAGACTCAATTAAGGTGACCAGAGTTAGTAAGAAAAGCAATTACACTAAATACTAGAAAGTACTTCGTTTCTGATGCATATGGGACCACAACTGGTACATTTCATTAAGTTTCTTTTTTTCGAAAACAAAATTAAAAGCAATTCCTTCACTAGTTTCTGTATTTTTTTGATCGAATTTTGATATCAAATACGATAGCCTCAGCCAAAGAGAAATAGTTATTTGGTCTAAATGAGTAAAAGAGTTAAGTGATGATCTAAGCTTATGACAAATTGTTGGTATACATTCTACGCTAGACCGGCAAAACTTGTGTTTTGTTTCTAAATTACAACATTTTAGAATATTCGCGTCATTATAATATTCATGAAAAAAATATGTTCATCCATCACTTTTGCTTTTTTAACAAATGAAACTCTGTGTATTTCATAATAGCGTCCTAATGTAGAATGAATGTCGAATTTTTGTTCACAAAAGATGACTGTGAGTCTTTAAAATATATTACAGCGTTATTTATAAATTGCAAATTGTTCTGTCTTCTGTCTGTCTTCAATACCGAAGTTTGGTATAAAATAATTTCTAAAGTAGGCGAGAGTCTCTCTCATGCTGTCAATGACTTGCACTTTCGCTCTTTTGTATTTAAGCAAAGGATGTACAAATATAGACTTCCACTTATAAAGAAAAAACAGTACCTTAAACTTGATTGCCATCATTTTAGGCAGTGTTCATACATTGTGTCCTAACGTGAGGCATTCAAAGATGGCGAGGTAAAGCAAAATCTATCAAAGGCACAGTGGTTTTCAAAAAATTAAATCGCCAATTTTTCTAGAATGAATATCTAGAGCATTTTGAGACAATAGTGGTTGTCGTATAAGTCCTAATTTTTGAAAGTCATCAGTAGCGTTTCGATTGTTTAACCCACTATCGATCAGCCAGCATTGTTTCAGAAATTATTTTTAGCAGGTAAAGTTGATTTTTCAGAGTCAAAAAATCTTTAAGAAACTTTACGTAATTTATAAAAGCCCAATTATTTTTGTTCGGATATAACCGTGTAAACGGTGTCTACGCCAGTAAAGAAGAAGAATCATTGTTCCAAAGCTGTTAACGAAAAGGGAGACTGAACTATTCGCAGTTATCTAAGAATAAATCTGGTCACTTTGACGTCAATAAAACTATTGCAACACATATCTATATATGTTACATACTCGCTCAATCACTACCAAACCACTCAACTTCATAGAAAGGCACTCAACTGGCATGAAAAACACTCAAATCATCCGAATGAGCAAGTTAACGCAGACCACAATTTCATTGCATACCTTTAGGCGTCATATAAAATAATTGCGTTTCCATTTAATGTGTTTTAGCAAGACCAGATGTGGTGTTTATTAGACTGTTAACCGATTTAAATGTAAAACATGCGCTAATCCTAAAAATGAACTAATGCCCATCAAAATACCTTATTGCTTACTAATGCAACGACAGTAATAAATATAAAATTATTCAATTAAATAATGTTGTTATTTATTTAATTTCAATTTGCGAGCACTCAGCTTGTCTTTACAATAATATATATTCCGTATTTTTCTTTTGTTTTTGTGAAATCCCTCACTCATACTTTTGGAATATGAAAATTTAAAAACCGCTGTCTATTAATTCTCGCACCCGCAACACCACAAACGCGGCGAATAATGTACGCACACACACACAACACTTCACACAAAAGCAACTAAAGCTCGACAGAGTACTTACTACACGCCGCTGTCACAGCCGCCACCATGGCACACATACACATGTTCAGCAATATTTCGCTGATCAAGCAAAATATTGATTACAAAAAGGAAATGCGAAAAATGTTGCACAGTGCAGCGGGCAGAACGCCATTTTTTCCAATATGCTTTCCATATAATCACCGTTAATTGAAAAAACCGTGGCCGCATAGAGTAAAATATGTCGACATATAAATATTTTTGGGCAGGCAAGCTGCCGCTAAAAAATAAGAAATGTTAAAAATTTAAACAAAAAAAAGGAATGCCATAAACATTTTATAAGCCGCCAAGCGTTGCACGGATCTCGCCACACAAGCGTCCAGCATTATAATGGAGAGATTTTTTTTTACTTTGTGGAAAATCTGCAAGCGATGTCATTTTTAAAATTATGTAAATAGAACTTTTTTACAGCGAGTACGCAGTTTTTCGCTGGCAGTGTACATGTGGCACTGGTTTATTAAGAGAATATTGCCATTGCTGATTGAAATACGCAATTTTTTGCAGTGGCAACATTATTGCGTTTAATTTGGAAAATAAAAACTCTTTTCAAGTGGTGACGCAAATTTATTTATTGAAAATATTAAAACACATTTAACATGCAAATACAACGGTGCTTTGTGCACAGTTGCTTTATTTTAATATTTTTTCGGGGATTCCAGTTCTTTTTCTGGCATTTCAGTTGTTCTTCTGACAAATACATATGATACTAGACAGAGATATGTTTTCGACTCACGGAAAATAAAGCTTTTAGAACAGCTTTTGTAAAAAGTGTCAGCGGCAAAAGTGTTTGTCGAAAAAATAATTTTTTTAGGTGGTTGATGCAAAACCTTATGAAAATTCATGTCCAAAGCCAGAGCCCGGACTTAAAGCAACTGAGTCCTTACCGCCGACCTAGTGGCGACCTTCCATGTCTTTAATAGGACAAAGACGTCTGAGACATTACTCTTACAGCTATGTATTTCTGCAAAATGTCACTCTTGCATACTGAGGCACAGCGCAAGTTCTACATTTCTTGTCATCTGTGCTGTGCTTTGGCGAGTCCTGAAAATTTGTTTTTCACTGCCAACCTACGTCTTGCAGGCCTTTCACTATTCGCCATCTGGGAGCCCGGCTGAATTTAACAATTGAGATTTTTTGTTTAACGGTTTATGTTGTAGCGTTCTTCATCGCTCTATTGCCTCCCTCCGATGGATAGGTGTTCTATCGAGACAGTTTCTTAGGGGTTGTGGATGCATGTTTCGCACTGAGCACTAGCCGCTCTGCTGCCGGAGTGAACACACTCCTGAAAGAAACTGCGCTTCTACTGATATCTTAATTGCAGGCGCTGCTGTCTGACTACTATAGTATTCCGGTAGCCTAAAGTTAAGCTTGACGGAAAGCTCCTTACAGAAGACTACTCCTCCAACCTTCCCTCCCAGCTCACTACACTTTTTCCCCAGCTAAGTCCCTTCCACATATTCCTTTTTGGTATGTGAGCAGAGCAACCACCCCCAGGAATAGATTCAGCAACGAAATGGTCAAAGCTTTCAAGAATGCAATTCAAGGAGCAGAGAATTTCAGCGTGAGTCTGTATGCAATCATTCATATACCCAGCAACTCTTAAGCGCCTCTTAACCTAGGTAGCTCAAATAGTTGATACATATATTAGCAATATATGCAATAATACTTAGTTCCCAACCGACATTACTTAACGAGACTAACTTATGACCTAAAACGGGAAATGCCATGGTTTCTCTAAATCACCCTTCTTAATGCAAATTGATTTTCTACAAAGTAATTTTATTTTTCTCCCCATTTTGCATTTACGGTTACCATTTCAGTTGCCGGATTAGAGAACAAAAACAAATCTAATTAATCATCGAAGCCGTTTTATTGTTTTTCAAAATATTCTCCATTAAAATCTACATAATTTTGCAATTCTCGAAGCACTTTTGCCAATCTGATCATGGTACCTCCAAAATATGCATTCTGAATGCATCAACCTCCTGCTAAGGTGTCGAAAAACGTTGCCCTTGACGCTCGTGAATAAAATTAAGCCACTCGGTGCCAAGTCAGGACTATATGGTGTCATCTTCAAATCATTGTTTGAGGGCACAAAAATGCCATTGTTTCAGTCGAGGTGTAAGAACTCGCATTGTCGTCGTGAAAAGTGATCCGTCTTCGGTGGTTAGCTTTCCTGATTTCTTGAAGGACAACTAGCAACAAAATGTTATGTATCACAGAGAATTTTCTTTATTGTGTTTGTCTAGTGGTTTGTTTGTGATGAGACCAATTTTTTTAAAAAAGCAGGCAGATTTAATTCGGTTCATCTGGAAACAACCATACAGTTCCTGCTAATTATTTTCGGGCTCATACATGTAAGTCAACGATTCATCACCTGTCACTATGTTACAGACGTGTTTCGAAGCACCTCTATCATATTCCTTAACATTTCTCTCAATCAGTGAACACGATGTTAATTCAGCGATGGACAGATTGTGGGGAATCAAATATTTAGGTAATATTGAACTTGTGCTGGTTCTACTAATACCGATATTTGTCCCAACCTCAGCCAAGGTTACATGACGATCTTACAAAAACAGTTTGTGCCCAGCATCAATAGTTTCTTAATAACAACAAGTTTTGAACCACTTTCATGAATTCGACTCGGAGACGAATTTGCCACACTGTCGATAAACACAGGTCCTTAACAAAGCTTCAATGCCTAAAACTATTCTCGGACTCACCAGTGTAAATTACTATATCTTGAGTTCAGTACATTAGTATATATGTAGGTGATGTCGACTGCCAATAACGGGTCTCATTTTTCAATATATTCGTCTCTCTCTGATATTAGCAAGCCCTGTTTTAGATTTTACACCTTATTCCCATTAAATATAAATTCCGTGTGTGTAACCTTACTGGGTATTGTTGAGGGTCTTTTTTCATATTTATGAATTTTTAAATATGAACCTGAAAAATTTCAAACATAAATATCAGACGGCCAGTCTTGCTGTTTAAGCAAAAACATCAATTGGTACACAATGTTATGGTGACGCTGTTCGATCCTCTAATGACCATAGTCTGAAGATAACTCATTGCCATCCATCATGATATTATAAAGTGATTCGCAGCTATAACCATTACAAATCAGCGTGGTAAAAGGCAGTCAAAAAGCAAAATAAAACAAAAAATGTATATCAAATTTTCCGTACACTCGCACTTAAACTTCCATACCCCTTTGACCTCACAATTGAAATTGCGTAAATAGCACACTCAGCTCGTCTGATTATTTCTGTCCAAACTCGGTACACTTTCAAATCCAACAATTCTCGAATGTCAATTCATTTCACTTGCTTTCACTTTCCATTTGTTGCCAGTAAAAGAACAAACAATTTGAGCGCTGCTTCTGCTTCCGAAGACCTCGAACATTTGAACATTTTAATTCAGCTGTCCTAAATCGGTAGACACAACGCCCAAGTAGTTCCATACCACTCCCAGCGTGCACTTACACACATATACATACACATTTACTATACATTCAAGTATTTGTGTGCTTGTATGCGCAATTGTGTGTGAGTGTTATTTTCGTCCACTTGCACCTCCACCTAAATGTCACTGGAAATGAGCAGCCCAAACGGCAGCAGTTACGAGAAAAACAGCAGAGAAGACATGCAGCCAATTGCCTGACAGGCAGTTCAACGGAAACCAAGACGCTAACTCATAGTAGCAATCGTCGAATAATTCACTTTTTCCCCCAATATTACTGCTACGCCATGCAAGTGATTTCCCTTTTTTCCGCTCTTTCTTTTTTTGCGAATTCTTCCCCAATTCATCTTCGCTCGTATTTTCTACTTTCTGTTTTCTTCGCAAAATATGGTAGCATATTTTATTTTTATATCCTTTTCACTCCCTCTTTCTCTCTTCCGTTCCTCACTTTTGTTAGAGGCGATATAGTTTGGTTTATTTTCTGCGCTCTTTCTATATAAAAGCACTTGGTACGTTCGCAATTACATTTTGCTCCGAAAATATTCACATTGACAGCTGAAATTCTAGCATGTCAACTTGCATTTCGAACAAATCCATTTTTATCTAATTTGCTGATATTTCTATTGAAACGCTGAGTTCTTAAATTAATTAGAGATATTGTTAGTAGCGAAAGCAGGTCGTGAAAAGTTAAAGAAACATTCTGGAAGTGAATTTTATACGCTTTTCAAAAATCGGATACAAATGAAATGATTTCTCTACGGTGAGGTTTTCATTTGAACTTCATTATTTTAATTGAAATGATTAGTTTTGCGCAGTAAACGCTTTATAAAGAGTCATGACCATTAGAAAATTTTTTCAAGACAAACGATGATCACAGCAATGGCAGTCTACATGTTTCGAGGCTCTTATTTTAGTGCTGAGGCTCATAACTTTGTAGATAATATCGCCTCCAGAGAGCAGTATAAATTTCGAAATGTGTGAGTAAATTATACTCTCTTGCCAAATAAATAGATGTTATAAAATTTGTTCAGTACAGAAAACTTTAGGATGACATATGCGCTTCTGGGATGTAGGACTAACTTTGAAAGTTATCACTTTGAAAATAAAACCTGCTATTGCCTGTCGACCTCCTACTTACCTTTACCTATACAGCATATTGAGCATAAGATAAAAGAGTTGCAATACTCTCGACTACACCGGTGGTCCCAAAACAAAAACCGGATCGGTTCAGCTGTGAGCAAAAAATTGTGAAAAAGTGGGCGTGGTCCAGCATCTAATAAGTTTTATGTATATATCCCCTAAGCTACTAAAGCTGCAATAACCAAATTTGCCTGGCACAAATATATGAACTCCTACCGAAAGTGTGAAAATGGAAGAAATCGGATGATAACCCCGCTCACTCTCCATATAACATTACTACTAAAAGCGCAATAAATCAATAAGTGAGTTTGACAGATATATTAAATTTTACCACCGAGATGACATGAGTGGCCTTTAAAGGAGCCGGAGTCAAAATTAGACGATAGGCGTCGAACCGCTCACTTTTAGATGAAATCACATATCTCGAGATCCGCCCGACGGATTTCAACCAAGTCTGATACGTGGCATTCCTCTCACATTTCTATGTTACGGAGTGCAAAATCGGACTCGGATATTTGTAGATCTATACTAATCCACTAGTGACTTGCTTGGCGAGGAGTTACAACGAACTTCAACTCCAATGCCTCCGCTGACCCAAGTTCTTGATCATGACTTGACTCATGATGATTACTGTTAGAGAAATATTTCAACCATATGTAGAACTTACATATCCTTAATACCTTTTCTTTTTGGTATAATGAAATAAAAAAATATAATTGTTGTTTGCTTTTAACTGTGTGTTGTATTTCTAATTAACAAGTTTAAATAAATATATATTTTAAAGTGAAAACGATAACAGTAATAATATTACATAAACATTGACAAAATTATATGACAAGTAAAGGCCATATCATCGACTACATTTATCTAAGTCTAAGATGTGCATGTTATAATGATTTTAAACAAAATTTATTTACTTAATTATCTAGCGCGGAATTACAATATATTCGCAAAATGGTAATCCAATACCGGAAACCCTTTAAAAGTAGTCATTGGTTTATCAGCAGATTACAATGTCATATTTGTATATCAGTACTTGTATATACAATAGAGTCTAGAAACTGTCTCAAGTAGAACCAATTTTTTATATACATACAGTAGCACACATTTGTGGACTATGATTACTCTGTCATGGATTCGATAGCTTCCACTACTCAGTCAGCCTTCCACTGTAACTTTTCCCAGAAAGGTTCAAAACTGGATTTTATTCATAGATAATAATAAGATCCTGCGAAGAAACGCGAATAAAGAGCAGAAGTTTTGTAATGCAAACAGAAAGTAAAAAAAAAATCTATTAAAAGGAAATAGAGGATAACCATCCTAGAAACAATCAGTAAAATTGTCGATCCATTTCCAATAAAAATTATAATGCTAAAATTTAAGAACTTAAGACTTTACGCTTACCATTTCTAAGAGTCCATTGATCTCGAAATAAAATTTCTAAAATTTCATTAGAGATTTCGTCATTGACTGGGGAAATCACTAGCTAAGGTTGAAAAGGAAAGTAAAAGAAACTAGAGAGAGAGAATTATGACGAGAAGAGAGCACGTATACATATATGTATACTCCAATTAAAGTTTGCTGATCTAATTCACATATAGATTGTTATGCCCAAATGTATGCCTGTCATCCCTAAGAGTCCTTTGATCTCGAAATGAATTTTCAAAAAAAGTACTCAATATACATACTTCTTCATTGCTGACTTCTCCATAGACTGACGAAATTACTAGCTACCGCCTAGAAGGTGAGTAAGCCAGAGAGATATATATATACATATATATAGAGAGAAATAGACAGATAAAGAGAGAGAGCGTGAAAGAAAGGCACTGTCTCGATACACTAAAAATATCAATTGGAAGTGGTATACTTGAGGTTTCGTAATTTTCGGATACGTAAAGAGGCAGATGATGTAAAACATGATTTCCCTACAATTTACCTACAAAAGACTGAAACTTTACTTCTTTCATAACAATATTAAACGTTGAAATAACGGCCACTTTGCAGCTCTCCACAACTGTGCGCCAATCTTGCAAAGCCTTCATTTGTGCTGATGAATTGTTTGTTGTTACACGGAATTGCGAGTCTTAATCTCTATCTTACCATTAGCTGCTTTGGCGAAGAAGACTAGCCTACAACTAGACGAAGCACCTAATGACTGCAATGCACTTGGACGCTCGATGAGAATTTATTATGTTTTTGAAAATTATCATGAGCTACAGTGGGACGATAGTGCCACTTAAGTTTCATAAATTGGTTTTGGGAATGAAAGCTTACAATATTAGGGGGTTTCAGGATATTTGAGTCATAAAACTTGATTTCAAATAATATCAAAGTATTTTTTTTACTTCTTAATATAAATTTTTTTTAATTTTTGTTTCTAACTACATCGTTATTTATCCAAATATGGCTAAATACAAACTGGTACATAAACAACTAGTTCATAACTAGTTACATAACAAGTTTTATTAGTGATAATAAGCAAAAATTAAAAAAAAAAATTTTGCGTTATTTGAATTTCAGAATTATGGTAAAAAGTATCATTGAAGGCGTGCTATCAATAAACTATACACATAAGTCAATGCCTAAGTCATTCTCAAAGCAATTTTTGCCACACTGTACCTCAAAGTGTGTTGCCACATCTCTGTGTAAACTACTTGATTGTTGCCTTACTACATATTGTGTTGTCTCAGCTTGTTGTTGTTGATAGTGCCGTCGTTACACACTGTTATTTGCCGTAATTTGTTGCAAAAACTATTGTTGCTGTATTGCCAGCACAGCGCCACTCATTGTTTTGGTCGCTTTTTCACCACACTTCAATGTGCTGAATGTTGCACGTTCCAAATGCCACATGATTTCCCAGTTGGACAATGATAATTTTGATATTGTTGCTAATCCCCAGCAGTAGCTGCCAGCGGCAAAACACAACGGCGTGCCACACGCGGCTCGGCTCAGCTCGGCTCGCCTAATGCCAACAACTGCTAATCTGGGCATTATAAATGTTGTTTTATTTTAGTTGCAGAACTCGTTGTTGTTGTTGTTTGGAACTTCATCTTTGCAACTGCAACAGCTCTGCCCTTTTTTTACTTTATTTACTTCTACTTTTAGTTTTCGACTTAAATTGTTACTTTCGTACTCTTAGCCTGGCGTTCGTTTTTGTTGAACATTTCGTGACTTTTCTACCTTGTTTTGTGTTATCTGCTGATTTCTTACTTGACTCCAACTTGAGTTTAACGAGCACATTGTTGACCAGCGCATTTCCTTCCGTCACAACGCCACGCACATGCAACCGCCCAGCAATACTTTTCAAGCCCCTCACCCAACCACGCGCGTGGTCCAGCCCACAGTTACACAAAAAGCATCGCAAACACCCCTCCAACCTCCTTAATACCGCGCTAGTTCTCTTAAGTTATAGGACTGTACTCTTCAACAACTGACATTTGTCGTCATCGTCGTCGTTGTTGTTGGTGGGACCCTCCTCAATGCTGTCGCCGCCCTGGACGCTGTGATGGACAATTGCTCATCTGCGTAACTTTTATGAACTTGCTCTGATGCTTCACTCGCCTGCTGTTGCTGTTGTTGCTGCTGTTCTTTGCCAACTCGCGCCCGACTCCGCCGCCATTGCCAGTGACAGCGTTGCGTTGAACTGCCGTTCTCAGCTCCTGCAGCCTCCGCTAGCTTTTTGTTGTTGCCCTTGCAATTGTCAGTCGTGCTGTTCACTTGTTGTGCTGCCTCAGCGTGAGCATTTGGTGTTGCTGTGCATTCCTTGGCAGCAACTTTTCCATTCGACGCATTCTTTTGGCTACCAACAGCAGTTTTGACCTTCTTCTTATCTTGCTGTTGCATTTCTTTGGCTTTGATTTGTTGCTGTTGTTGTTGGTGTTGGTGATGTGGGTGTTGCTGATCACTTTCATGTTGCTGAATTCTTGCTGTTGTAGTCGCCTTGGGACGCCCCTTGGATTCAGGTGAACATTTGCGCTTCTCCTTTGGGGAATTTCGACTGCTCCGAACTGCAAAGAAGTAGAAATTGAATAAGGAATGAAAAGATATGTAAACTGATTTCAATTCTAAAGTATTCTAAATTTTTGAGCAGTTTTTAGTTATGGAATTATAGAGTCTAGGAACATTCATGGAAACATAACGGTTTACAGTATTATTGTAATATACTATTTGGATCGCTGCTAAATGCGACTTTCTTGTGGTTGTGTCTCTCCGAAATTTCGCAAATGGAGCTTCCTGATTTTCAATCATTTTGAAAAACTCTCGATTTTTAGGTGCTTTATATCAAAAGTGACTGGAAGGCTCGCCAATATCAATAAACAGTAGGGTGGTCAGTCGCTAAAAGAGCGGGAAACCAACAATAAGCTCATTATTTTTCCTAGGAAATTTCCACCAAAACTAATTGGAAATTCGATGGCTGTAAAAGAAACTAGCCTGCATAAGTCTGCTTTATTTTACGCTTTGGGTGATACTTAAACTTAATCAAGAGAAATGAGAGGACTGTGTGGATTCACAGTAATAACTTTGAAGGCATAGAAAATTTCGTCTATCTTGGAACCAACATCAACACCAATAACAATATCAGCCTGAAAATCTAATTCACTTTTGTCAACAGGTGCTACTTTGGACTGATTACGGAATTGAAAAGTAAATTCCTCTCTCTAGGAACAATGAAAAAACTCTAAAGTTCTTCTTCCTACCCGTCCTGTTATATGATGCAAAGGCACGGACAATGACATTATCTGTTGAGTCGGCCTTAGCAGTGTTCGAGAAAAAGGTTTTTCTGAAAGATTTATGGTCCTTTGCGCATTAGCGACGGCGAGTACTGTAGTCGATGGAACGATGAGCTGTACAAGATATACGGCGACCATGACATAATTAAGCGAATCAAGAGACAGCTGCTGCTCTGGCTAGGTTATGTCGTAAGGATGGAGGAGAAAACTCCACATTTGATAGTTTTCGATTCAGTACTCGCCGGTGGAGGCAGACGAAGTGGAAGAATTATACACCGTTGGAGGGATCACGTGAAGAAGAACCTGGCTGCACTTGGTATCTCGAATTGGCGTCGAATTGTAAAAAACAAAATCGACTGGCGAGCTATTGTTAACTCAGCCATAACCGCGTAAGATTCACTATTGTGGATTCACTAATATTTCAACTGCCTCAAGTGAATCATTACGATAGTGTCTTGTAATAACTTCTGCCCCTCAACTTGATTAATTTTTTTCTTGTAAATAAAAATTTTCACCTGTAGTATCACTCTCAGCTTGAAAGCTTACTCACTTATCAAATAATTAGTAAACTCAAAAGATGACCAGCCATCAATATCTTATGCTGAAAACCAAAAGGCTGCTTGTAGAGCTCAAGCTTACCAAACTCTGGCAAATAGTTACGGTTTTTAAGTATGAAAGAGACATCTACGTGGCAATATCTCGAGAAAATTATTGTTTTTTGTGCCATATTCACCCAAAATTTTCAATGATAATAGCAACAAGTGCGGTTTAGAGACAGAAAACTGTTTCTGTAATCGCATACAGAATAGTAAATTGATTGGTGTGAGTCAAGAACAATTTTCAAAGTGACTTCCAACAAGAAGCTTCAGTAAAGCTAATATGAATTTCATATGAAAACTTTTTAGTACTGCTCACTATAAAACTGAATGCCAGAATATTGCACTCGCATGTAAATTATATGTTAGGATAGGTCCTGCTTTGAATATGTGTCTTTTACTTCAACCTTAAGCAGTGCTCTTTCGGTAAAAGATTATGTAAACTGAGGGTAAAGAGTGACACACTATTACTCTCTGAGTTGAGAGAGGAATTTGCTCTGTGAGGTTGTAAATATGAGAATATACAACTGAAATAAAAATATTGCCATAGAAAATATTTATAACTCATCTGCTCATATGATTATGTTTATACAAATTATTTTAGAGCTGTGCCTGAAAACAAAGAGACTTTGGCTTTGAAGTCGGGTTCATGTTTCTAATATTAAAAGCTTCTATTCAGTGATAAGAGTTCATCTTAATCTTGTTTACATTTCTGCCATAATCAAATGAATACTAAATTGGGATATTGACCTTAAGAATACTATAAAATAATAACAGATTTTTACTTCGGTTGCAACGTAGCTTTAATACCCTTCGAAAATACAAAATATTCCTGACTTGATGTTGAGGATTTGACGTACATATGTATATGCTATGGTGAATCGATCTGCAAAATGTCTTCAGACATGATAGCGTTCTCTTGACCAATTTTCTGAAGATATCTGGTCAAATAAAAACATGTTCATACAAGTACTTTATTCCGATTCGTTGTTGGGCAGCTATATGCCATAGAATTCGATACGTAGTAAACAGCTTCTTAGAGAAAAAGGATTTGTTTTTCAGAGCGATGTCTCAAAAGCTGAGGGACTAGTCTCGGTGTACTTGTATATATGTACGTACAGATGACGTGGCTAAATTAACTCAGCTCATTTTACAGGGTCTTCGATATTTCCTTATGGATATTACGAACTTCGTTGAAAACTTAATATACCCTGTTAACTGTTTCAAAACTTACATACCCTACATACTGAAAAAAATTGTGGACAGGTGGCAACTCTTTGAAAATTGTACCGACATCTCAAAAATGTATGTACATATTTAAATACATAAAATATGTGGCAACTCTTCTCAAAAATATGTTCGACTGCAATAAATGTAGACCCTATTATGGGCAATATTTCATTAATTTATTTCAAAACTATTTGCAGATGGCAACTCTTTCGAAAAATATGGTAAATAATTAGCTGGATTAGACACTACTAGCTTATAGCCCAGTGAGATTAATTCATTTATGTTAATTATTAAAAAAAACGAAAAGGTGGCAACTCTTGCAAAAAAAGGTTCAAAGAGCAAGCTTTTATGAACCTCTTGCATTCAATATACACATTGTACTAACATATTTATCTACTGAGTTTGATAACATAAGCAATTTGAACAGGTGGCAACTCTAAACTTGTTCACTTTTTGTCCTTATTTACTCTTTCCTCTTTGCAAAATGTTTATTTACTTTATAATGTTTTTGTTAAAATATCTCTTTCAGGTGGCAACCTCCAAAGTAGTTTGTTTGAAATTCAGCGAGCTACACAGAAACGCTTCAAAATCTTCGGGTAGATTACAAACTTTGCCTATATATGTATTTATGTATATAATTGTGTAAGTCATTCACAGCAATCCATGAATTATATTAGTGGATGTCGCGGGGTTATCACTACTCAGGCGTTGACATTGAACGTTATACACCTAAATATATTTTGTTTATATTTTTTTTTATAAATATTTCAAATTGGTTATTTGTAGGTAGAAACACATGTTTATTTATGCTTAAATTTTTTTTCGAGAATTATCGTAAATTATTAATTATAATACATAATATATATGTTATTATATGTATATCAAATAGCCATTCTTTATATTTAACTGTGACTTAGAATAGTTCACACTTTCGTTGCGGATGCATTTTGTTGCCCATATCGCATTTGAATTCACGCGCAAAGTCAACCAGATTGGCTAAGGCACCGTTCACACGCAGTGGCTCCGGCGTCGACTCGAATTTCTCTACCGAATCATGGTAATCGACGCACCACAGTTGCGCGAATCCAATGAAGAACAACTGCTGTGGAGTATATTCCAACAATGGCAGCGACTCCTTACTCAGCACATCTTCCCTGTCCTCGACATTGGACCACCAATCCTGGTAAGCGTGTTGAGCAATCGCCACAGCGCCGCTATCCAAAATGGAAAGCTCTTCCGCTTTGGCGCTAAACAAATTCTGACCGCGATATTTGAAATTGTTGTAGTGATTTTCGGCAAAGCATTTGGCACGATCATCGTAAGTCTCCGTTGAGGTCGCATCCCACCACGAACGCTGATAGCCATGCTGATCGTAACGACGACCGGCGGCGTCAAAGCCACGTAGCATTTCATGTGCCAGCAGGTAACCGAGTGTGCCGTAACGTAAGGCATGCGGATACTCGGCGTCCCAGAAGAAACGCGATTGTAGAAAGACAATGGGTATTTCAATATTATTGTTTTGTGGATTGTAGCGGGGCAAGCGTACCTCAGGTTGTGCGCTTTTCGGTTTGGAAAACAAAGCTTGCAGTTTATGCTGTGTCTGCCACTCCAAAACGTTGATCAAATTGCTGAAATATTGTCCTGGCTGTATGTCAAGGTCACGCAATTGATCCGCCAATTCGGTGTCCTCATGCGAAATTAAGCGCAGACGTATTTTCTCTAGCTTCTGTTTCGCATGCTGACGTGTGTTTTCCGAAAGCCAGTCGAGCTCCGTGGCGAGTTCGTCATGGAAAGTGCGTTTGATATCGGCCCACGTCGATTGCAATTCATTCACCATCAATATGTTGTTGTAGTTGCGATTGAACATGTTCTGCAATTGCGCGGGTAGAAAGGAGATAATCTTACGCACACACCAGTTATCATTGTTCGGCGTGTTGATCTCGCCGGCAAAGTCCAGATGCTCCAACACCCGCCACATGGTGTAGTTGGCTATGTGTAGCTTAGGTGTATCCCTTATGACCTCGACTAGATTCGAGAAGTACTCTTCAGGTGTCTCATAGACTTTAGAGTAGATAGTTTGATTTACCACAAGCGTTAGGTAACGGTTTAGGTCAACATAATTGCCGTAAGCGGACTTCAGTTCACTGACGAAGCGTTGGCGCGTCATCTGCGGCAATGTGAGCTTCGCATTATCCGGCAGACCTTTAGCTAAATGTTGTTCAATATCGAGCACTTGCTGTGCCACCTCTTTGGCCCAACGCTCACCCATGTCAGGAAAATATTTGTGCAACTTTTCGGCAATATCATCGCGGTAGTCCTCGCGTTCATCATCATAGCTGCTATCCAAATAAAGTTGCTTACCGCCCAACTTCAGTTGAGGCGCACCAACTTTCAGTCGATTCATATCGTTCTCCTCGAAATCCGGCACCACCTCCAAGCCAATCAGTATGTCCACACCTAAACGACGTCGCAACTCGCCAACCACTTTCAACCAATCATATTCATTTTCATACCAGCTCTGCAACTTAATCGCCGGCCAACCGCCACGTAAGTCCACAAATTCTATAATCGGTAATAAGCCCAGTCGCTGCACAGCGACCTCATTGCGACAGGATTCGAAAAATTTCGTCAACTTGCGATCGGCTGTGTTGTCCGTTTCGCGTCCGCTCTGCAACATATCGGCGCTCTTGCGCACATACAGATCCTGCAGCTGATCCAAGTAGGCGGAACGCGGCTTCGAAGCGCTGCTCGCATGCAATTTTCGCCATCTGCCACAGGCAAACTCGTAGAAATCATCACAAGATGCGCGCTCGGCGTCGATGTAGGCGCGTATTTGTGCCGCCTTGGCCATACGCAGGACGCCGCTGCTGTAGTTTTGCGCGATGCTTTGCTGCAGCGTGGCGCTAAAGCTAGCCAGGAGTACTAAAGTGGCTAGCAGCCATTTGTTGTGCGTTGTCGCGCACATTTCACTTTCGAATTAATGGATTCTTTCAGCGAAGGAATATCAGTTTTAGAAAAAATTCTTTTTTTTTTTACATAAATTCACTTTTCCGTTTATTGTTGCTGCCTACCGTACACACCGTTCGCCCAACACGGACTAATCAAGTCTGTCTAACGCCAGCATCTTCACCGCCTTGTAAGCGCAATATCAGTCCACTCATCTCGTACGAAAACTCTGTGCTGCCGTTCGTTAATTGAGTTAATATTTTCTAATTAATTGAACACATTTTAAGCGATTAGCACGCGCTACTCATCAGCAGCTGCCGCATTGTTGCCGCTCACACTCCATGTTGCGCTGGCTCGGCTCCGCGGCTCTTAAGCTTTACTCATCGGCCCGTCTCTGCTTAGATGCCGCATAAACGACTGCACACTTGTACATATGTAGTTTTGCACACATACCTTATGAGGATTGAGCGCAGAACTAAGCCGCATGACCTAATTTAATTACAGCAACCGCCGTCTCTTTATTTTTCTCTATATAATGTCTTTATTATTTCCAATTATAGTAAAGCATTTAAAGGTTTGACTCAAGCAGCCGTGTTTGTATTGCAAAGCTCACCACATCAAGGTCAATTTGATTAATTTCGTTAATTACTTAGTAAGCGCGTTCTCACAAAATAAACAAATTTAATGAGTTTACTTAGCAAGTCAAACACCTAAAGATTCTCTTTGATCATTTACATTACCCTTGATTGATGAAAAAATTCATTCTGATTATTGTAATAAAGAAGATTCATGCGTGCGGTTGCAAGCAAGAAACGCATAAGTCGTACTCATTTATCTAATAATTTACAAATTAATTAGTAATTTCCTTTCCCCCATTGAACTGCAAATTGCAATCAATTTCGGTCAATATCGAAAGGAAGAAAGTTCTTAATTTCAGTTCACAGTTCTCTGAATCTGAATAAACAGCTGACTAAAGATCAAAAACTCTTGAGGTTACTTTATAAAACAAAAATATTTCTAATAAAGTCAGTTTATTTCTAATAAAGTCAGTATTGTAGCTCTCAATTGCACCGATGAACGACTTTTTGAAGGAACTTGAGGAACAAGACTGTAGCCCTTTTTTTTCTTAAACACCGTTCACCATCTCACTCAAGGATATCCAATTGTGCAAACCAAATGGGCAGATGGAAATAAATTGGCTATAAATCCAAATACAACTGAGCTAGTTTCAATTACTTGGAGTTACAAAATCTTTGATTGTACTCTACCCTCGTTGGGAGGCTTTATTATTTAACCGATGGCGAGGTACACCCTTGGGGGGCTTATCCTTGATAGGAAGCCCTCATGGAAGCCAAAACATCAAGGAAAGGGTGAGGGAGTCATCGAGAGCTTTACACTGTTGCAAATAAGCAATGAGGTTTCTCACGTAGCACCTGTTGTAGGCTTGGAAAAGCTGGCCATATGATGTATTCAGGGCTGGGATACACTAAAACTCTACACTGCTTCGTTTGGTTTCCTTACAATCAAGACCTCGCGGAGACTTTTTCAGGCGGTTATGTCGGAGAAGAAGTGAAGTGAGCTCTTTTAGGGATGTGTCGAAGTCAAGAGCAGAGTAAGAGATGGAACCTTCTGTCAGGAGCTCCCCATGAACTCCATTTCAGGTTACCAGACCACTGCAACGTCTGTCAAGTAGAGGTGGCTGCCATCAAGGCAGCATTAGATGTATTGCTCTGAAGTGCAGCTTCCGAGATCTGCATTCACTCCGGTAGCCAAGCGTCAATACTGGGGTTTGTTGCTCAAAACTACAAAAAAAGTGCACGACATCGGTAGCAATAGCTTCAAGCTTCTTCCATATCGGACTTGTTGATTTGGAATGGCCGGAAACTGAAAATCCGATGAGCACGCCAATGAAGGATGTGCGACTGCACTATCCTTTTGCCCCAAAGTGAACCGTAAAAAGTCTTACTTGCTCTCAGTAAAGTCAATCTCGGCGCCCATGTAGCTGTTCTGATTGGACCATTAGGTTCTCATGCGGTGTGGCTACATGTTTTTTTTGAACACTCTTTGCCTTCATGATTGCCCTATATGGTAAGCACAAAACGCTTCATCGATCCAGAAGTCGGTGGATCTATCTGGTGATTTACTTTTAAGAGTTTCTGGGTAACACAAAGTACGAATATCTGTCTAAGTGGGGTCCATCGATTAGTATTAATCCTACGACATAACCTAACTTAACCGTTTGTTTAGAAAATAATCAAATCGTGATAATATTTTTATATGAAAAGGTTTTCCTTAAAGGAGCTTGGTTACATGAGATATCATATAATATCGCAAACGTCCCTTTCTTCCCAAGGAACTGCCCATTTGTCTAAATCGGACCACTTCGGAGCTCAAGAGTCGTTTTCAGTCATTACAGATATTCGCTAAAAGATCTCCTTTGAAGCTTATTGGAAAGGCAATAACAAAAAGTCAATATTTTTACAAATTGTATATAATTATAACAGTGCATTGTGAGTCCGAAACCGCTTCGAATGTGCTTCATGTAATATAACAATCTTTAAAACTTCATAAAATTGTAAACAAACTGCTATAGCACATGTTGAGACCTAAACATGTAAAAAACGTTTTTTCTGAAATTAAAGTGCATTACAATACTAATCCTTTTTCCTTTAATCCTGCTTTGGAGTCTGATCAAACTAAGTTCTTGCACTTTCAATGAAAGTAGAAAATTGCTTAAATGCACTTGCAACAATGCGGCCGTGTAAGTTCGTAAGTAACAGTAAATAACGGCACGCTAATACTACTTATGCAGAATATTTAAAGTTTACATGCTCTTCTTAACTCCCGCTTTTACACCCGTCAACCCTTTTAACCGGGTACTGAATACCAAGTAACGCGTTCTGCTTTATGTTGCCTTTGTTCTTGTGTTTATAGTTTATTATTATTATTATTGCTGTTGTCGTTGTTATTGTTGTAATGGATACTCTCAAAGATTACAACAATATGCTTTCACAGTCAATGTTTACACAATTTCAACTTTATTATAGTTGAAAGTGTCCCTTGGCCTCGTTAGGGTACATCATAAAAAAGTTTTCGCTTGCGCCGAGCGACGTCCGTACCCAGCACCCAATCATGGTCGATGTGGCGTGGGGCTAGGGGCAAGGGTAAAGCTGCGCGGGGAACAAGTCTAGCTGATTTTGTGAGTGGGTGGAGTGGAGTACTTTAGAAGAACAAGTATTGCAACAGCATGAAGATAAATAATGGGAAAAAAATAAAAATACCGTTAACTAATACAACGTCTCTACGCCTGATGGTCCTTAAGACCTGGCAAACAAAACAAAAGAAGAGTTAAATGTACAAAAACAACACCACCAATGGAAGTTGTTACGAAAAAATAAAATGCGAACAACTTCACTTAATCCTGAACTAAAAATGGGGGTGCGGGGCGGACGCGCTTACTCGCTGTTATCCGTGAGCTGGAGCGGTATGAGTTTAAGATTGTGAATGCGCGCAGATTGAAAATCACAAACACGCGGAAAGTTTACGACAACGCAAACACCGGCGCATACATAACCTACCAAACATAGCGGGACAACAAAATGTACAACAACAGTAACAACAGTAGCGAGCGTAATAATAATAACCACTGCAACTACTTAAAGAACAACGACAATAACAAATAACAATAACAACAAAACAGGCTGCACATCAACATTAACATAAAAACATCAGCGCAACAACAATGCGGCTATGCTATGCCACGCCATGCTCTGCGATGCGGTGCGGTGCTGTTGCGGGCGGTGTGATGCGTAGGGCACACCGGATGCGGCGATTACTTTAACAATAACACTAACGATATGGAAAAACTTTAGTAATTTATGTAACATAATTATTCCAGCAAAGTAAAGAAGAGAAATAATAAAATAAAGCTTAATAAACCAGCGCCGCGTAACGAGCTGCCGCTCAGAGTGCGGCCGAGAGGAAGGAAACAGTGTGTAAATGCGTGCTGTGACAGCTACGACAGCACACAACGTAACACTAACATGCGCTGCATGGATAACCGGCAGCGCAGTCGTGTACTTTTGTGACTTAAAAGCCGAAGGATTGCGAGCTGTTGGGCGAAACTGCGAGAAACTTGTTCTTAAATCTGTGCCTAACAAAGAGCGCCGTTATGTTTTGTATAAATTTAAAGACATCAAACAATTTCAAGACCGTTTGGATAGTTGCAGCTGCTCATTTGGTTTAGTAACAAGGACTAGTTAAAAAAAGTATTGCGGCAAAAGCTCCCGTATAGGCATAGAGAAACGGAGAGGTGGGAAAAAAGGAAAACTCGAAGCTACTACTTATTATCAAAAAGCATATAAAACACTTCACATAGCTTTTACTCTTCCTCGTCCATCTTGTAATTAACCTCAATTTTCTTAAAATCATTCAAGGCATAATCTTCTAAACGTGTTACTTAGGAATTAGGAGACAAAAACCAAACGAAATATACTCTTAACTCTCCAAAAGCAACTTTGTGATAAAGAATATCCACTTTTCCATATGTGGATGATGAAAAGATGAGCTTTTGAGTAAGTTTTATTGCTCCTTAAGTGAGAACGATAGAGGAAGGTGATGAGATGTTTGAGTTTTAATAGTATGCTGAGCAGAATGAGACGTTACAATGAACCTAAGTGCCTATATGGTGTTTAGAGTTGGAATAGCATAAGTTGGACAGTCACGGCTCATAGAAGTTTTGCTGTAGTGATATATTCTTATTGTAAAAACCCAAAAAATCGTGTTCATATTACTTTCAATACAACGAAAAAGAAAAATATTCTATAAAAGGTGGTAAATTTTATGAAAAATTTATTGTCACTGATTAAAGACTTTCTTTGAAACCTATTATAAAATAAGACCAACCCTACAGGAATTGCATGGTATCTTAAAGAATTTAATATTAACTGGAAATTCTGACTTAAAACCCGTTTTGTCTTATAAAGAGAATTTTCTCATCTCCGACAGAGGTCTATAGCCACGGCCTGAAATTCTGACCTTATGACAAACATTTAGTAGTAGGCGGATTCAACTTTACATTAACAACTTTACCTACCACACTAATCTTCATTTTACTGTTTCAAAACTCCGCACTTTAGTTCTGTTTTATGGATGCCAATAATAACAAAAACATTCCTACCGGCCAATCAAACTGAAATCTGCACTTATATCTTACTTAGATTACAGGGATTTGTCAACAAAGCCAACTTTACCTAACCCTCGAACTTCTGGATTTATCGATTTGCAGCCGCCGTTTACACCCATTAATTTTAGTCTTCGAGATTCCAGATTCGAAGAGTTGTGCACAGGCGAAACTTATTTAAAGAGACTCTATTAAATTTCATTATTTTAATGACGCCGAAGAGATAGTTCATTTCAGTCCACATTCTACAGGCAAAGAGCACTTAAGTAACATAAAATTCACGCAGTGTCATCCAACAATTTACTCCACCAACCAAGGAACGACACACACAAAACTTCCTTACATTTTCTAATAATTTTGGTCTTAATTTTACTTATATTTCTTCTACACTGTCATTGACGCCCAGAGGTCTATTTGACATCATTAATGGTTGTAAACATCAACTTAATCTTAACGCAAATTTGAACGTCATTCTGGAAAACTTGAGGACGCGCTAACAAGTTGAAGCGCGTGAATAAAAAACAAACTGCACCGAACATAAAAGAAAAATCTCGGAAAAATAGCAGATGAAACTTACGGCCCCCAACAGTGCAAAAAGACAGAAACAAAAAAAATGTAAGGAAAGGAAGTCAGATAGCGTCGAGAGTTCGACACGTCACGCAGCGGCAGTCACGGTGAGTGTAAACGAAACTGCTGAAGACTCGAATGACAAAAGTAAGCGCGCGAGCGGACGAGCGGACGACCGAGCTAAGTGCTGTCAGTGGCAACGGCGACTAAACGGAAATTAATAAGCACATTCTAATGATTGTTGCAAAAGTTATCAGCATATAGCGGCGCAGAGCTGCATAACTGTAATTGGGCACGGGAGAGGTCATTAGGGGCAACAAGTTGAAGTATATTTTCCTTTAAGAATTTTAGTTATTTATTTTATTTTTTTTGCATTCCTTTGTCGAATTTTTATTTTTGTCTTCGTTTTTTAGGAAGTTTGCTGTGTCAGGGCAAGACCATCACACAGCGATTAGTTTAATGGAAAAACTGTATTATAATCTATATGCTAGGGTTGTTCTTATTTTCCGGAAAGGTAAGGCCATTGGTATGCGGTCTGCTTATATATTACGTTTGGGAAATGTCTCAGTACAGAAAGCAATTATAGATTTTATATACTACAAAAAGAAAAAAGTAAGACTTTGTTCATAGTTTTAAAATTTTTAATTTATTCTCAAAACCTTTGTCCTCACACACAAAGTAATCCCTCTTGGCCCCAATACACTTGTGCCAATGTTTTTTTCCAATCCTCGAAACCGCACACAAAATTTGTCAATGTAAATTTTCGGAATGGCCTTCAATGCGCATAGCGATTCACATTGAACGTTATCGATGGACTCAAAACGCTTTTTCCCGAGCGGTCATTTGAGTTTTCTGAATGGTAAGAGTCACACGGAGCTAAATCCGGAAAATACTGTGGTGAGGGCACGATATTGGTTGGAAATTTGGCGAAAAACTCACGAAGAATCAATGCGGGATACGGCGATGCATTCACCAACACTTGTCGGTCAGCTTCACGCAAACAACGCATGACATTAAAATAGTATTCCTTATCGAGAGTTTGGCCATTTGGAAGTAATAAGGAGCTTACCATACCTCGATAATCAATTGTCAACATAATCTTTCTTTTTTGACCTGCTTTGACGTGATTTTTCAGCTTCGGCTCACTTTTGCCTCTATATTTGGCCGAACGATCGTCTGTTTCCGAGTCGTAAGGATAGATCTAAAAGTCATCACCAGTAATAATACATTTCATGATATCCTTGTAGTCGAAAAGCATTGTTTCACAGACGTTAACGCGACGCTGTTTTTCGAAAAAATTTAGTGATTTTGGAACCAATCATGCTTTCATCTCTTTTTTAGGCTCAAAAGATCCTTCAAAATGGATTTCATTGATCGTTTTGATATTCCAACGATAACAGTAAGATCTCTGATCGTCGATTATCAAACCTCAATTCCTTTATTTTATTGACGTAATGAAATTCGTCGTCAATGCGTTCTGATCTTCTCTGAATTATCACCGCAGGCCTCTTCCAACATTCTGAAAATTTCGGCACCAGAAATTTGATTTCGCACACAAAATTTTATGGAACTTCTTTGTTGTATAATTTCACTCATCATAGAAATCGCAGAACGCATTTTATGTACTTTAGAAAGACAAGCGTATACTAAACATTTATGATTATTTTGAAGTGATATTTAGCACTGATACTACTGACAACCTAAAAAAAATATATTTCGATGAATGGATCATCGGGCGAAATTTAAATTGAAAAGTCTTAGTATTTTTTGCCCACAAAGGTACATCCATTCGCTCTTTTTAAAAACAGAAGATATAACGATTTTACTGAAGAATCGGAGGGAAACTCATATCGACCTGAGTTCCTGTTAATTTATGATTTTTCCAAGAGCTCCTTTTTACAACCACTCCAACGAAAAACACTGTTTAATATTAAAAATGAAATGTTTAATATGAGTATCAACGCCAAGCATTAATTTTCGAGTAGATCGTTTATATGTATATACTACTGTGATCAAATTGAAAGGTGAATTTTTTATTTATACTTCGCGTGTTTTTCGAATTGGTAAATTTTTTTTCTGTAAATTGGTAGTGCTGTTAATGACATCTATGCTAAATTTCACTTCAAAATATTCATTAGTATTTGAGAGTAGTTTTGAGAGGCTCTAAAAGTGAATTCTTCGATTTTTACTATATCTGATTTTATTGAACAAAAAAGTGCGATAATGCGCCATCTCATACTGCAGTGGTTGTTCGTGATCATTTCGCCACATTTTCAACTAATATCGTGCCGCAACCACCGCATTCGCCTGATTTACCTTTGTGTAACTTCTGGCTATTCAGCAAATTCACATGAGCACTCCGAAGACACCGTTTTGACTCAATTGAGGAAATAAAAGCTGAATCTAGAAGTGAATGACCATCTTCGATTTTTACTACGACTGAGTCTGAATTTATTGAACAAAAAAGTGCGATAATGCGCCATCTCATACTGTATTGGTTATTCGTGATCATTTTGTCACATTTTCAGTCAGTCAGTTTACCAATGTCTGTCTGTCCATCTATCTGTATATACGCGAACTAGTCTCTAAGTTTTTGAGTTATCATACTGAAATTTTAAATTTTCGAAAGATTTATATAATTATTAAAAAACAAAAAAATCAATCTTTGAAATATTTTGATAATACGCTTTCCGATTCATTTAATGTTCTCTTCAGGTGTTCCACAAGGTAGTCATTTTGGCCCGATTCCGTTCTTGTTATTTATTAACGATATCTCTTCTGTCATAGAATTCTCAAATATCTTTATATGCCGACGACGTAAAGCTTTTTAAATCCTATACTTCTATTAATGAAAGGTGTCTGTTACAAAAAAAATTTGTTTGCTTTTCTCGCAGTTCAGGGTTCCGCTCTCATTACGTAATAATAGACTATTTACTACAGAAAGTGTTTAACTTTGTTGATCTACGAGTTTCAATGGACAATAAGCTCATTTTTAGTTTTCATATTGGCTTTATAGTCTTCAAAACAAAAGGTATTCACAGTTTTGATAAACGTTAAAGAATTTAAAGATCCGCATTGGTTAGGTGGGAGGAAGTTAATCATTGGGTTATAAAATTACCCTTTTCCTCCCAATAATCTGCGCCTTTGACGAAATATCACCGATATTGGACCGCTACAGCATATAGCTGCGCAACAAACTGAGCGAACAAAGGGTCTAATATTAACTCTTTTCTAGAGATTTCATGGTCCTTTGCAATAAAAAGCCGTGTTAGGGTATCGCATAACCTGATTTTCTTATGACTACATTGATTTCAGTAGTTTGCGTTTAGAACACGCCTAATGCATTCTGATTTCCCTAACGGTATTTCGTTCATACTTTGTGTTTTAAACGCTTTTCCCCCACTTAATCACCTTAAATCCAAGCAACTTCCGGTATAAGTATATCATTTGTGGCAACTAATGAGTTTGGCAAGATACTTACAAAATGCTACAACATTTCTGCCGGACTGTCCCCCCATCGAATACACTTCTAATGCACTCACATTTTCGAAAAAAAAAGTTGCAAAAACGCGCGAAGTTCAATTTTCAAAAACTAAGCGTTCTGGTTTGAGTGAGTTGTTGTTTTTGTGGTTAACTTACCGCCATCACAGGGAAAACTCTCAGCCAACACGGTGAATAATTTATCCGCGAGCAGGCAGCGTCCTCTGGGCCCTAACGGCACACGACACACCGGACATTTGACCGAACGACTGCGGCAGTTGTTGCACAACACATGTCCGTTACAGCACTGCCAACCAGGTGGCCGAATCACCTACAAATAAACAGCGAGCAAATAAATGAGAGACACGCTTTTGTGTATGTGTGTGTGTTGTTGGGCGATATTATACAGACATATATGTAATTAAAATTGTTGATATGCAGCACGTTTTGTGGCTTGTTTTTGTTTTTATTTTTATTTTTTTTTTTGGTTTTTCTTTTTAACTCAAAAAAATTTTACAAAATTAATTATATTAAGCAAGCACGCTTAACTAACACGCAAAGGCACACACATTCACATATGCACAATTTTATCAACAACAACAACGTGTGGTTTTATACAAGGAAACGCTAATGTAGAAATTCTAACACAACGCAATTACATGAACTAATTATCATAATATGGATATGTTATAGTAAAGCTCAGTGGTCCCATTGACACACCGTGTACACCGCATTAAGCACGCAACAACAAAGTGACATAGCTAAACAAATATATGTACATACTTATGTACTCATTTGACATGATTACATGCTATTTCTATAGAAATATATTTAAATAACAGAAAAACTGCAGAGCTTTGTTGCAGTTTTACTCCGGATCACCATGTGACTGTGAAGAAATTCTTTCGAATTTCGTTCTATTTTATTTTATTTTTATACTCTACTCTGCTGAGAACTATATACTTCAGCATCGATCGGAACAAAATGGCAGTCAGACGTGGCCAAATCTGGACTATAAGAAGGGTGAGGAAAAACTTCCCAGCCGCTGTTTCCGAAATATGGTTTAAACGGGCTAGCAACAGAGGCAGATCAATGAAGCATTACCTTAGCGCCATAGTTTCCGTCTTTAGGATTGTCGTAATGGTTCAATTTTTCAACATCAGTCATAATTATATCCAACGGCGAATTCTTTTTCTAGCTTTCAAATAGCATTTCTGATATGTCTGTTAAAGTGTCTTGGCTTTAATTCATATTTCGCCAACTTTCTTTGCTTTTAAAGATTTTCGGCTGTTTTTAAACGTTTTGAAAGGCTGCTTTAGTGACTCCCAAAGACTCAGCGAGTTTTTGTTGTATTAGGCAATAACTTTCATCAATCCACTTCTTCAAACTACATATTATGGCTACTTAGGGCGATCGTTGTCTTTCAAGTCAAAATTTTGACATGACCACTCCGCTAGAACATATTCACCGCAGGCTCGCACCAAAATACAATGACTTTCAGCTAAGATATTTTTCACATTAAAGAGGAGAAGAAAGTTCTTGAGAAGAACTTTCCCAAAAAACACCTTTTGAGGCACAAAGTGTGACATATTTAATTGAAAAAAGTTGTCTCCGCTTTAAATGAATGGCATACACTGAAAAAGACGCACAGTCCAAGAGCTTTCCAAAGCTCAAACAACGAAATAATAATCAATAATCATTCGGTCATTGGAAAATTGTATATCAAATACAACTTTATACACTCCATAAGTATGCCAAAAACAAAGAGAGGATTAGAGCGTTCTCTGAAAGGACTTTTAAGACTCCTTAATTTAAATTTCGCTCGAAAACTCATTCGCCGAAATATTTTATTTCTAATTTGGTATGAATGTTAGTGTTATCTGTGCCAAATGTTACATCAAAATAATCACTATTGTTTAGTATACGCTTGTCTTTCTGAAGTACATCAAGTGCATTCGGCGATTTTTACGATAAGTTAAATTATTCAACAAAGAAGTTCCATTAAAATTTGTGTGCGGTATCAAGTTTTTGGTGCCAAAACGTTCAGAAAGTTGGAAAAGGCCTTCGGTGACAATTGTTTGTCACGAGCAAGCGTTTTTGATTGGCACAAATTATTTAAAGAGAACGCCGAGGCCGAGAACGTGTTGATGATGAAGCGCGCCCAAGACGGATCAACATCAACTGATTATCAACAGTTGAAAACTAAAAGAATTGGTTATTGAGAATTGACGATTAACAGTCTGAGATTTTACTAGCATCGTGAGAATATCGAAAGGATCAGTGAAAACCATTTTGTAAGATAATTTGGACCTAAGAGAAGTGAAAACTCGATTGGTTCCAAAATGACTCAATTTTTTTTTGAAAAACAGCAACCCGTCGTGTCTGCGAAACAATGATTTCCGACTACCATGTTGTGATGAAACGAAATATTACTGGCGATGACTCTTGGATCTATGCTTACATCCCGGAAACAGAAGATCCATCAGCCGAATATTGTGACAAAGGTGAGCCGAGAAAACTACGTCGCCAGATTTAATTCTGTATGACTTCTGGCTATTCAGCAAACTCAAACAAAACATTGACATCATAGATTTTGAGGAACAAATTAAAAATTCTAAAAGTATGAACAAAGTCTTACAAGCGAAAGACAAGTAACTACAGCGGTAGTATTGGCAGTATCAACAGTTGCAACATTGAATAAATGACTTTTTGTTCGTTCATGTAAATCATTCGTCAATATTACGAAAATAAAGTTCATGACTTGTCGTTGCTTTGAGCCTTTTACTCCTTCTATAGATATCTAAATATAATTATTGGGAATTTGATTTCTAGCTTTTGTTCTTCTAAATGAGGTCAATATGTATGAGTTAAAGCAATTTTACTGGATATAAACAGTTATGTTAATTTAGGGCCAAGAAATGTCACCAAAAAAACCAAAAAAAAAAGTTGGAAGAGTTGTGAAAAATAATATAGACTCTTCGATATACTGACAAACTACCAAAAATTTATGACTATGAGATAACTTTGATTTACCACTTTCAGCCCCAGAAGATCTTACTGAAACACTTGCTTTAAGCAAAGTTCACATAACCACAACCGCTTACTTAACACTTAACACTGCATAATAGGCATTCGTGTGGAAAGGCTAAAATCCTGTCGGAAACTAGTTGTAGACGCTTTCTCCTCCATTCACCTGCCTTAGTAGCCTTATCTTCGGCAAATCAGAAAACGTTGCCTAAACTGCGCTTTGTTCATTTGTAAGGGTCTAATATTCAATATACATATAGGATATATGATATGTCTGTTAAGATCTCTAACCTAATGAAGAATTACTTCTTTTGCACTCAACTATCGAAAACGATAATCATTTCTCAAAAGACATATTTTAGAAAATTATACGTTAAAGTGGCAGTGATATGTTAAGCAATAAAGATAACATTTCTTCACATAATACAATCGCTTAACATTTTTTTACTTCACACAATACAAAATTGTAGTATATAAAATATAGGCATGATATGAGAAATTAAATTTATTTTAATTAACAAGTAAATTTACAACTTAAATGTACACAAAACTCAATTGTTATTTGATGTGCAATCAATTTGGAAACAAAACTGACGACATATAATATTTGTAAGTTGCCAACTGTTTTAGATATTTTCCAATTTAAATGACAACTGTTGCTAGTAAAGTTGATTGCAATTTGTTTGGCGAATCTTTCGAATTAATTTAATTAACATTGCTTAGAAATATACATATGTACATGTTTGCCAAGTGAGCAAAGAAAACAAGACGCTGTAGTAAATATAACGGGTTTGGAGATAGTGAGAAACTGGTTTATTTGGAGACTACTATTGGTTATTGAAGGTATTGAAGGAAAATCTAAAATGCAATTATCAAGGGAGTATTTGAAATGAAAGAGGGTTTCTTTAAATCTACTCGCTTTTCGAAGGCATCCAAGCTTGAAGATCATGTATGTATAAATAAATTATTTAGAAACAGATATTAGTATGGGAAGCTGATGAGCTTGAGGAAGTATTTTTTAGTCGTAATATCATGAGACGGGTAGAGTTGTACTTTACGGCTTATGACTGACTACTGCTGCTGGTTTCTGTAATTATGTCATTACAGCGTTCCTCTGAGACCTGGTAAATGGCAAGAGTTTTTTCACTCAATTTAAAGGGAAAAATCAACTATTTAGTTTTTGTGAAACACTTGTGCTCTTACATCTTTATAAACTCAGGTGAGTTAGCTGCTTTTTAGAATAAAAATCAACCGCCTAAGCGAATTTGCGATTGGTGCAAGACGCTTTATCAACGAATGAAGCTTTACGTACGTGCAAATTAAAGAGTCTTTGGCATTACAAAGACCGTAGATTTTGTTTTCGTAGTGTTATTGCCTTCAAATCCCAGTTATGCGTCTTAACGAGCATGAATATTTCCACAACAGACTATGAATATAATTGAGTTTTATCTAATGTGAAGGATTAAATGACTACCAGAAACTGATAAAGATAGAGAGAGGATGAGATATTTTCTTCTAGACTCAAGGCCAGTTGCACCAGAACAAGTTGTATTAAGTTTGCCGCGAAGTTTGTAAAACGAAGAAGGAAATGTCGGAGGCCCTACCATATATATACTTGTATATTATATACATATATGTATGTATGTATAAATGATCAGCATGACAAGCTGAGTCGCTTTCGTCATGTCTGTCGGACCGTCTGTCTCTTTCAGTTTTTGGGAAATCAATCTGAAGTTTCGTGCACGACCTTTTCTCTTCACGAAGGCGCTTTTTTATCGTCAATATCGGACCACTATAGTATATCGCGTCTATACTAATAAAAATGAAGATCTTGTATGAAAACTGTTTTATTTTACAAGATATTCCTACGAAATTTGGCATGCATTATTATCTATGACAACGGTACAATATCCAAACAAATTGTTTAGATCGGACCACTACAGCATATTGCTGCCATACAAACTGATCGATCAAAATCAAGTTAAAGAATTTTTCACACCCTTTTATTCTATAGCAAATACACCTGTGAAGGGTACAATAGCTCCAGTGCATTTGGTATATTTTCAGCAAGTATAAGGTTTAAGGATAGACAAAATTTTGCTATTATAATATTGTCTAATCAAGAGAAATAGAACAATTGATCCGTGAGAGAGTAAACAGGCTGCGTTAAGACTGCGTTGGTGGAACGGGTCAAGCGGAAAAATATCGGTTGATTGCAACTGATGACTGGTAATTTGGCTATTGTAGTACTCATTTATGTAACTGTACATTTCTATTTGATAACAGTTTATAGGATTTTAACTTTTTTTTCATTTTTTCTCTCACTCAATGGCAGCGCATTCGACTTCCCTACTGGGTATGTTGGGTATATGTACATATATGCACTTTTTCATATAAGTCATATGTAGATATGTATTAGCGTGCAAATGCAAAAGTCAAGATAACAAAAACGACACAGAAAACCATAATTCAACCACAAATACAACCACAATGATAGAATTAGATGATGACAAAAATGTTAATGCCATTTGCTGGCAGACGAAGAAGAAGAAGAAGAAGAAAACTAGTAGCTGCAAATAGGAGAGTGCAATTCGGGGTATTTACTGTGTATGTATATATGTATGTTTATATCTACAAGAGCATGTGCATATATTTATATATATTGATAACATAGACAATCTATAGGCTTCTTGTATGCATAAGTCAGTCTCCACATAGTGAAAATTATTGATGATCATAAATATTTATTTAATTGTAGATATATGTTTACATATGCATATATGTATAAAGAAATGTTTAGTTAAATGTTATATAACAATAGTTTTCCAATATGTATGGTCTTCCAAATTGTTTGCCTGGCAAATATAAGCTTAAATGCTAGAATAAATGCAAGCATGCAAATAAGCAAGTACTATGCTAGCACGGACACATGCATTAATACATCACTAACACACATTTCTCTTCATATACTTGTATATACAAGTGTGCATAGCCTCAAGTGACCTTTGCACTAAAAAACATATATTTATAACTATAATTGCTACGAACAAATTTAACAAAATTGTGTGTCAAACAAACACCCTTGTATATAATATATACATATATATTAGTTTGAGTCGAAAAAATGACCTTTTCTTTCTCTGGTACTTTGAAAAATAGATCCTTAGACACTTCTATAAAAATCTCTCCAAGTTAGAGCTCTTACAGTTGCTCTGCCTTACAGTTTTCTATTTTTTTTCTTATTATCGGAAGGAAAAATTCATATCTCGTTTTCAACAACTTGAAAAAATACCCTTTTGCATTGATCTTGTAGAAAATTGAATGCTCTAAGAAAGGGTTTCTTACGAATTTTTCGTAAACCTAACCGTTTAAAAGATATTAACGCGTATAATTTGATTTTTTTTAAAGATACATTTTTTCTTATGAATTTTATAACTCAAAACACAAAAAAAAAAACATTTTAATTTGCAAAACTCATTGTTTTGTAGGAAATTTTTCAGCGTACAAAGCGAAAAAAATATAATTTTTTTGAGCCACCCTAATATAAATAAATTCACATCTCGCTTAATCTAAGTTCGGCGAACAGAAAACCTACAAACAGTTTATAAAACTTTGATGTTTTGATTTGAGAATTTTTTTAATTGAAAATAAGGTTTTTTACCCACCCTAATATATATGTATGCATAAGTATATGCACACAATTTATTTTATAATAATTTCTGTGCTCTATATGTTTGTTTTTGTTAAGAAAATGTTTAATAAAACAAAGCTTAACTGTAAAACAGGTAGTCATTAAACAATGTCTTCTGCGCTATGTGTATGTGTGTGTAGACATTACCTTACACACACATGCAAAGAAACAGCGTTTCATTTGTATACCTTATGTGTGTATATTAGGCCTACAAGGACACAGTTGCTGTTTGTGGCAGTAGCCGGCGGTAATGAAATATTAAATTGCCAGGATAACAATTACAGCAACAACAACATTTGCAAACGTTTAGCATCGCTGCTTATGCCACGCAATTAGAAATTGCTGATTCACGCGCAGTGAGATAAGAATTGGCAACTATAAATCCAGAAACAATAAATTAACACGGCAGGTGCTCTATTTGCAATTAGAAATTAATTAATTTAATTATAATTTGTCTCTGAAAGTATGCAAAATTATTATTGTTGAGCACCAATTTCGTCTTATTTCACATTGATAACAAGTAAGGAAGGGCTAAGTTCGGGTGTCACCGAACATTTTATACTCTCGCATGATAAAGTGATAATCGAGATTTCATTATACGTCATTTACATATTTTTCAAATACCGTATTTTTGTAAAGTTTTATTCCGCTATCATCATTTTTTCCTAATGTATGTATATATTATACAGAAAAGGCATCAGATGGAATTCAAAATAGCGTTATATTGGAAGAAGGCGTGGTTGTGAACCGATTTCACCCATATTTCGTACATGTCATCAGGGTGTTAAGAAAATATTATATACCGAATTTCATTGAAATCGGCGAAGAAGTTTCTGTGATATGGTTTTTGGTCCATAAGTGGGCGAGGCCACGCCCATTTTCAATTTTTAAAAAAAGCCTGGGTGCAGCTTCCTTCTGCAATTTCTTCCGTAAAATTTAGTGTTTCTGACGTTTTTTGTTAGTCGGTTAACGCACTTTTAGTGATTTTCAACATAACCTTTGTATGGGAGGTGGGCGTGGTTATTATCCGATTTCTTCCATTTTTGAACTGTATATGGAAATGCCTGAAGGAAACGACTCTATAGAGTTTGGTTGACATAGCTATAGTAGTTTCCGAGATATGTACAAAAAACTTAGTAGGGGGCGGGGCCACGCTCACTTTTCCAAAAAAATTACGTCCAGATATGCCCCTCCCTAATGCGATCCTTTGGGCCAAATTTCTCTTTAATATCTTTATTTATGGCTTAGTTATGATAGTTTATAGGTTTTCGGTTTCCGCCATTTTGTGGGCGTGGCAGTGGGCCGATTTTGCCCATCTTCGAACTTAACCTTCTTATGGAGCCAAGAAATACGTGTACCAAGTTTCATCATGATATCTCAATTTTTACTCAAGTTACAGCTTGCACGGACGGACGGACAGACGGACGGACGGATAGACAGACATCCGGATTTCGACTCTACTCGTCACCCTGATCATTTTGGTATATATAACCTTATATCTGACTCTTTTAGTTTTAGGACTTACAAACAACCGTTATGTGAACAAAACTGTAATACTCTCCTTAGCAACATTGTTGCGAGAGTATAAAAACAAATCAATTGCGAGTTTTGAAAAAACTGCACCAATGCCGTGCTCTTCTAAGCAGATAGAATATTTCCTTGTGACTAATACTAAACTCGGAAGGTGCTCGAAAAGTCGATGCTACTTAAGTTTCCTTCAGTTATATATTAAGTATATCTGCTTGGTTTGGGAGAACTTAAACCTGAATACACGGATTACGGACCCATAATGAGTTAACTTATAAAGTTATGTATTATGAGGTGCGCCTCATCAGTTAAGCAGTTATGAACCTAAAATCTCAATGCTTTATACTCTAGTAGAACTTGAAGTAATCACTTTTAAATAAAATAGGGTTAAATATAACTTAATCCTTTCGATCTGAAAGCCGTTGAAGTAAATAAAACATATTTCGTATAATTTTGGATGGGACATACTTATCCCGATCAGTACTTTATGCTCCCAAGGCTTACATATTATTTCATCTGGTTTTTATATGAAAACTAGTTTTATTTGTAATACAATGAACATTTTCGGCAAACACAAGTGAAATACATATACATTATGGTAGGGTGCAAAACAATCCTTGCAAAAAGAAATTTGACATTCTTCGCATATGGTTTTTGTACGCCTCTCCTTCTTTTCACGGAAAATGCATTGACCCTTGTTGAGCTTAATATTAATTATTGGCAATTTTTTACGGTTTGGCATAACAGTTTCTAACCCAGCATAATTCAAAGTTTCAAGGAGGTTGATACATATCGAAGCATTATATGACACCAGTTTCTTGTGGCAGCTAATTTCTTAACAACGCGGCCGCCAAGAGTTTTTCCGACAACTCCTTCTTCTCTGCCGCTGTAGATATTAAAGTCATAAGTATAGCCGGAAAGAGCATCACACCTAAGCCACATTTTAATGCCATGCTTAGTGGGCTTCAACGGCAAATATTGTTTCATAGAAGATCGGCCCTTGAACTTCGTCATACTCTCGTCAATGCTCTAGTATGCACTTTCCATCCTTGAACTTAAAAATAGAAATTTCAGGCGATCCAACACGTTTTCAATATACTATAGTTTAGATGCTCCTCTGTCTTTTCAGGTGAAGCAAAATAAATTTTCAATGTAGGCTTATATTCATCACTACTATCCTGACTGGGACATTTTTAGTCCAACAAGAATACTGATGGGTCACGTATATTCCACAAACTTATACATACCAATAATTACAAAAATACAATAAAATATTACTACTCACTAACTTCACAATATGTCAAGAACACTAGAATAATTATTTATTAACCTTTCTGCTGATTTAGACACAGTAAAAATACAATTATCACAAAATTCCCTACGAATTATGAAATAGGCGTCTAATTATTCGCTCTATTTTGGCTAGGTATCTTTGAACATACACCGGATACATACGTCCCGTTCGGATCGAAAGGGTTAAATCTAACGCTTTGTTGCTTTGAGTGTAATGAAAATTATGTAGAAACCGATGCCAATCTTCTCCATTTTGTAACCAAATTATAACCCATAAATAGAAAGAAAATAAAGTAACCATTTGATGGCAGGCTCGGACTAAAAGGTATGTAAAAAGAAACCTTCAGACCAAGCTACCGAAACTTTTAACAAGTCACTTTCGATGTGTTTCAACTATGGTTATTCTGATAGAAAACATTTCATTTACCTTTGGCCTTCTAGCCTTGGCAAGAAGTTGTTGGACGTTTGTTTAGCCCAGATGGCTCAATTATTGACAAGACAGTTCCGAATTAATAGTTTGGTCGTATGGGAGTAACTCATAATAGATGATTCCCTGACAATCTCACCAAAAACGGAACAAAACCCTCCTCGCGCTCAATGCTGTCTTGGCCACCGTTTGTAGCGACTCAACGCGGTTCGACTAGGATCGTTTCGCTTGAAGTTGAAAAGTAAAACATCACACATCGAGCTTTTTGCGTTTCCACCAGTTTTTGCGGATTTAGCTTCCAGGCAAAAGAAATAGAGCCTACATGATGGCTGGGTTCGACAAATGCCATTCTTTCATCAACATTTCCGCAGGCCATCTTTGACGCGTTCTCAATCAAGACTGACTGAAGCAATCACAAAACTGCCTGATAAAATGTTTTAGCACGAGAACTTGTTTTCCTAACGCCGCACGCCCAAACGCAGTCACACAACGCCACATTCACATCACTAAAGCTATCTATTACAAAAGCAATGAGTTAGTATTTATTATACCAGTTTAAATAATCATTTCAGTACCAGGACCAGGAGACTGTAAAAATAAATCATACTTAACCTAAACTGTCCGAGTTTTTCGGTCTCTCTCTAATAAGTAACCGAGACTTCGCTTATAATTGCTACTTCAGTATTTTTTAGTGATCTCGATTATGCGGTCTATAGTTGTCAGCTTCACATTTCAACTCATAATAACAAAGCGAACAAATTTTGATATGTTGGCGATCCGGCACACGTTGTTATTTACCATTTTTATGTATAGTATATAAGGTTATTCAATTCGGTGCCACAAGAGTAAACCGATGGGACAGCAAACGACCGAAATTCGGAGTCAGTGGCCTCAAATTTAAAAGCGGATTTTTCAGGAAGAGCGCTACAAAAGTTTTTAAAATAAAATGAACGCTTGAGATCTCAATGAAATTCTTTATTCCAGTGAAAGTACATTCGTACGTACTCCATAAGTCACCATTGCGTCCCGAAAAAACTACGGGTTGGAGCGGTTTATGTGCCGGCGGTGTCATTGGGCCGTACTTCATCCGTGATGATCAAGACCGGCACGTTACTGTGAATGGGAATCGCTACCGCTCAATGATAACCGAATATTTTTTACCCAAATTGGATGATATGGACTTGGACAATATGTGGTTTAAACGGGACAGTGCTACAAGCCACACAGCGAATGTCACAATCGATTTGTGTGCTATTTGATGCCGTTGGACTATTTCCTGTCGGGCTACGTCAAGTCTATGGTCTATGCCAACAAGCCAGCGACGATTGATGAACTTCGTAAGAATAACGAATGTAAAATTGCAGCAGTATCTGCCTATTTATGCTTGAAAACTGTCGAAAATTGGCTTCAGCGTTTGGTGTTCTGCAAGGGTCCCCGTGGTGCCCATGCAAAAGAAATCGAATTCTATACATAATGGAATCGAATGTACTTTCACAGGAATCAAAAATATCACTGATATCCCAAACCATTTTTGTATTATTTTAAAAACTATAGCAACGCTCTTATTGAATACCTCTTTACTTTTGCCAGAGAGTGTGCAGTATTTCGTTCTAGATGATGGAATAAGGTGTTTAGTTCACGTATTCTTGATATATATTAAAGAAGCTTAAATAAGTCAACTGTTCAAATCATCAAAATAGCGGTAATTTTCTAAAAGTTTCATAAGTAATTGTCAATGTCTAAACGATAGAATATGTATATAATCAAAAATGTTTGGAATGCCCTCAGCTCCATACTTATAAATATGGAAACACATTACATCTTTTTCAGGCTTAAGACAAACTGAAATTTAATTATATTCTAGATATACAACTAATAAATTTTGCAACACTCAAGTGAAAGTGCTTCAACTATGAGAATTTGAGCAATAAGCTCAAGGCATATACGCACAAGTACACATACTTAAGCACACATGTAAAGCATTTGTTTGTCATTGTTATTTACAAAATTTGTAAATAATTCTGTCTACAACTGCTTGTCATTCTACAATGTTAGCAGCACTTATAACGGTACTATTTCCCCATGAGTTTGAGACTAGTTCGAACCAACTGCTGTTGTTGCTGGTGTTGTTGTTGCACACAAAGTCATGCTAAGATTTATGCATTTGGTATGCAGTATTTAAATAAATAAACAGATTACCAAAGGCTAAAATCATAATGCTGCTTCCTCTTCCTCTTCCTCGGATTAAGCTCACTTAAAGCTTCAAAATATTGCACTTCAACGCGTCGGCTTGGAAGTTCGCACGAGTATTGGGAAGAATTACAGATCTAATATTATTGCACTCACCGATACACATTCACATACATATTACTTTATATTTGTGTATTAGGGTGTTCATTATGTTGCAACATGATTGTTTCCTTACAAACGCCACCTGAAGTTTAATTTTTTTGTGGCGGTATAAAACATTTTTATGTTACTATGGTAAACGAACAATGTACTATGGAGTTTCTTTATATTTAAAGGCTTCTGCTTTAGTCTATAAAGTTTTTATCTCGAAGCAAGTAAGTCTATAACTTTAGAAAAGTAATATCTAAATACAAAATTTTGCAAAAAGGCTTTAAAATACATTTTTCAAATCAAGTCTTCTTTAAAAGTTATCCGCTCTAGGAGTCATGCATTAAATGTACTATGTCAATGCAGTACACCATGTCGTATGAGTAATCCAGAACGAATAAATCACTTGCATGGTGCTCAGTTAATTTGATGCTTTACTTTAGCTGCGCATTACTATTTAAAGAATGTGTTTATGAAAAAAATTACTGAACTTTTTTACAAAGCGGAAAATTTTGCAATAAAATATCCCCGTTTTAAAGTTGTAAGTTCACCTTCACATTGCAAATTTTCAAGTACATATATAAGGTCTATCGCAAAAGAAACAGAACTTTTTAAATATAACTGTTTCTGGTGGCGCCACCTATTGGAGGGTATATGAAATAAAAAGTTTGATCTCTTGTTGACATTTCGTAAAAATTTCAAAACAATTGGATAACTACAATCGATGTTATCGATCAAAAAGTGACAGCAGCTTTTGGTCATCGGTCGTAAAATGCAAAGCTCAAATATTAAATTTTGTTTTAAACTTGGGAAAACGTTTACTGAAACATTTCAAATTATTAAAAAAGTTTATGGTGATCAATGCCTATCCCGTAGTAATGTGCATGAGTAGTTTAAGCGATTCCAAGAAGGTCGGAAGGACCTCTGTGACGATCAGAAGTCGGGCCGTCCAAAATCAGTGATCACCCAAAACAATATTGAAAAAGTGCAGGAATTTATTAAGAATTCACCAAAATCTTCCTTGCATTACATGGGAATGGAGTTAAATATCACCAAAGACTCCATTGATCGCATTTTGATAGATAAATTGGGTCTACGGAAGGTGTGCTCGACCACAATACCGTGAGGCAGGGTCCTGGTGCCTGTTGCACGATAATGCGCTGTGTCTTCGGTCGACGCTTGTCACTGGTTTTTTGACAAAAAACTCCATATTAACCATTAATCACTCACCCTACTTACCTGATCTGGCACCCTGTGATTTTTACCTACTTGGAAAACTTCATTTGCCCATGAAAGGACACTGGTTTCAGGACATTTCAGCTGTCCAAAAGGCGACGACCGATATTCTCAAGAGCATTTCGAAAAATTACCTTAAACACTCATTTGAAATGCTAATTGACCGGGCTAAACGGTGTATCGAAGCACAAGGAAACCACTTTGAATAAAAAAATATAACTTTTGAAAAGTATTAATTTTTTGTTGTTTTTTTAACAGTCCTGTTTCTCTTGCGACAAACCTTGTATATAGCAAAAGAAATATGATTTAGTCACGGTTTTAATGGAAAAAAAGTCCTTGCTTATGTGGGATACCACTTTTAGGGCAAAAACTGAAACTGCAGTGAGCATTTGCAAAAAAGGAAAAAAATCAAATTACGAAAAACGGACCCCCTAATGTATTTTTGTGTGTGTGTGTGCACAACAGCAACTATCCATTAAAGCAAATTGAGTGTATTGCGGCTCAAAAGTATTAGTATTCGAGCAGTTCAGTAGCTTTCGAAAATTAGATAATTGCATGTATGAATATATGTTTGTGTGTATATGTGTCTAAAGGCATATAGCTGCATTCCGGAGCTGTGTGCTATGACTTCAGCTGTATTTATTGTAAGTATGTAGCCTACAAAATCGCCTCTCTTTTCCTTCATTTGGTTTAAGCAGTGCCAAGTTTGCACATTGCCTGTATTAAGTTACTGTTACTTGTGCAATTCAAGTATTTATTACTTATTTAATTTTCATGAATATAGTATTCTGTGGCTTCGCAGAGAAATGTTCAGGGCATAAAATTATTTTCGTAAAGTTGCAGCAATTATTACATATAATTTCATATGCCTAGGGAGATATGCAAAGATGTAATTAAAAGAGGTCCGTTTGATTAGAGAAGACTTCATATATATATATATATAAATATATGTATACATATATACTTATATTATTATATTAATTAACTACTGACTGCATATGCGGAATAAAATATTATTGAGGTCTGCACAAAATTATTAAATAAATATTTTAAAATCTGAACTCAAGCTTTTACCTGACTTACTGTGTATACATCTGCCAACACATTCTTCCTATGACATATTTACACATTTGCAAACACCAGGACAGGAGAATGTGAAGAATCTTCAAAATACATACTTCAACAGCCCAATACGAGCAATTTCGGCAATGGCAGATGGTTTTTTATTTCTATCTTATAGTCGGGACCAAGTGATAATGAACTGTCTGTAGCGAAAAAATGCGCTTCAAAAGAAGCTTGTAATAATCGACTGTTTATGGTTTTCCAACAACTTGCATAAGAGCGCCCAAACTGATTAAGCACGATCTCCTTATTTCTTCATTTTATACCGCCACGCTATAGCTACTATTAGAGTACAAGTTCTCAAAGTTCATATAAAGCTAAAAGCAAGCTTTTTTAAAGCAGAAACTTAGCATTACTGGAGTTTTCTTAAAAAATCTTATATATGAGTATTTTTGTCAGTGAAAACCCTCTTATACAAATCCTATAGAATCTTTATCTTAGTAATTTCAATTAAAGGGATTTAAATTTTAATTTCAGCTTATTCAGGTGAAAATTATAGCTTCAAATTCCGCTTTTCTGGAACCTAAACAGCAATGGGTTCCAGATATCTCAGAGAAAAACTTGAAAAACAGTCTAAGAAACAAGTCTGAAACAACTACAAATAGCTACGAAAATAGAATATGCTATGAAATGCCCTTTGAACGCTACAACTGAGTACAATAAAAGCGTTACGAGGTGATCGCCAACACTCATACGCCATGGCATGCAATGAATTTAACAGCGCAATAGTCTGAGTCCAATAAAAACGTTACCTATATGAGGTGATCCAAACAGCAGTCAAAGATTTGAACAATATCGTAGTTAAAATCTCAAAAAAAAAATTGTATTGCATTGGTAAAAAAGCTGCAGACAATGTCGAACTGTCTATATTTTCCACATAAAGAGACTTTTATCAGAACATGCCAACCATACAGAGGTCATAAATAACAAAACAACTCAAACTGGGTTACTCAATTGTAAATATATACATATACATATATTAAAATGAGCCTAATCCCAATGCTGTCTCACTTGGCCAATTCATTTTCCAGTCTTTAGTAAGCAAAATGCTAGAATTTCTACTTTAGCCTTCATATCGAAATTTCCGCCTTGACACTCGCACAATACAAAATTAGGCGCTTCCAATTTGTTGCTGCACTATTTATTGGCATAATTACATAATAATTTTGATTTGAACGAAATTGTGCTTTCGAATTCTCAGACACAATGCCGCTGGCCCTGATATTTAGATATCTGTGCGTAAACATTATTCTGATAATGTATGTGTGTGGATAACATCTTCAGTTGCATATATGTGTGTTAGTGTGTTAGTGTGTTTCATCTCTTCAAGCTGCGTGCAATAATTTCCTTCTTGCTGTCTTATTTCCCATTCGGAATGCAAATAATTTTAATTGTTTGTTAATGTAATATTCCCAATTGCAGGAGAATACGAAAGCATTGCACTTTAATTATTTGCAGTAAATTCCATTGATATTAATCGAGAAGGTTTGATGAGTTTCGCTAAACATATTATTATTTAATAATTTAGCGGTATGAAAGAATGTATTTATTGCTCTTTATGTATGTATATGTGGATTTTGCCTTGGAATAACTTGAAAAGTATAACGATTTCTTTTAGAAAATAAAAAAAATTTCAGCCTCAACGCAGCTCATTTTCATTATTCATCATTTTCATCTGGTGGCGTGGTAAAAAAAAAAACCAAACTTGTGCGAAGCAAATCCAAAAATTATTCATGAACAACCAGTACATTCACCTGAACTGATATCTTGATGTATTACTTCTTTTCAAATGACCCTGGTGGTGGAGAGCGGTATGGATCGATGATAACCACCTTTTTATGACCGCAAATCGAAGAACTTGATATTGACAACACCTGGTTCCAACAAGGCGGGGTTACGTGCCACACATGACTTTTAACAACCGAATTATTGCGAGAAAACTTTGGAGACTCGATTATTTCAAAAATTGTAACATTGAATGGCCTTCAATTAGTTGTGAATTAACACAATTAGACTACTTCCTCTGGGGTTATTTGAAGTCATTGGTTGTCAGCAATAAACCAGACCCTCTTCAAGCTTTAGAAGGCAATACTAAACGTGCTATTCAAATTGAATTCGTCAAATTCGTTCTTGAAATAGGAGTCATGGAGGCCATTTGAATGTTGATGTTATATTCAGAACTTCAGAACTTATTTTTATCGACTCTACTTCTCATTAAATAAAAAACATTTGAATTTCTTTAATGATTTTGGAAACCCCTGTATATGCAATAAGGAAAGTATTTTGTTTTCGAAGCAGATCTCGCTAACTAAGAGTGTAGCCTCAAAAAGATATTAGTCTTGTGTTGCTTGCAAAATTATTTAGGTACGTCAGAAGAATATGAAAACGAGAGACTTTTAGACCTTAAGGTCTTCCTCAAATGGACTTGCCTTTAGTGCTATTACCTTTGTTTATTTGACAGCCTTCAGTAACTGACGAATATTGCCTATAGCATTGAGTCACATTGGTGCTAATATAGTGTCAAGACAGAAGAGGATCTCTTACAGTATTTCAAAAGAGTTTCAAATATTATTCAGAATATTAAGTTTTAATAGATTTTTTTAAGCTTTGTAGGTAGTATTAAAAACTTGACTACAAAAAGCCAAATTTTCGGACATCTCTTTTATTTTCATGTGAGTGGAAATGTTTTGCGTTCGGAAATAATATATTTTTTTTATTAAATATTTTCTAATATGCCTTAGGTGTGTTGAGCTAAATCCAACTGGGTCTCCAATTAACATCTCAGCGGCCCCTACTAGACAATAGATTGGGTAGAAAACTTCTTCGTAGTCTACGAAATGTGCATAAAATTTCAGAATTATAATTATTCATAAAAATTTTAACCAATAATTAAACTTCATGATATTGCTTTCTAAATTTAATTTTGAATTATTTAGTAACTAATTCTAGTTTTTATAAGTGCTAAAAATATTTATTAGTGTTTATTGCTGTTGTCACCCAAAGAAACAAAAAGGAAGACAATTTATGTACGTTCTGCAAATAATTCCAGAAACTCAAATTTTCTCAGGGGATTCTTAAGTATTTCATTAAAAAAATAGCAAAATTGAACTTGAAAATATGTGACTGCGTACCTTGTTTACCTATTTGAGGGAAACCTCATTTCTTTGCTCCATCTTTCTCACTCTCTACCACTCTCTACATTCAAATACTTTAGTTCGTTTTCTGATCATTATGGCATTATTATTTCAACTCAATATCTGCTATTTTCCTAAATTTAGCATATGCAAAGTCAGCTGCAATCACTGCAATCATATTCATTAGATTTCTTCAAGCAGCTACCAAACAAATGTTACTCATACGCCATGCCAACCCTCATGCCCATATCAACAGTGCTCCTGCAAGTGTTACTCATACGCCGTGGCGTGCAAAGAATTCAACAGCGCAATGGCCTCATATTTCAGCTCGCCAAATTGATTGCGCAGACCGCGTTTAACTTTTCGTTCTGGCTGTTGTTGTTGCAGTTTTATTTGTGTTAGTGTTAGTTCAGGTGCGCTGAGAGTGCACAAGTGTTTGTGCATTATTTTGTAGCACGAGTAACGCAAGCTCACGAAATGCACATGGAAACACGGAGCTAAGTAAACAACAGCGCGGAAAACTGTGCACGCAAAAAGTTTGCACGCCGGCAAAGCCAAACTTAATTTCGCTAGACGTGCTTGTTAGTTAGGCACACACACATACAAACATGCACATATGCGCTATTGTTGTAGTTGTTCATATTTACTTAGCGCATGGCATCCCAATTTGCCGCTGAAAGCAAGCGAGCGCTTGCATATATGCCCCCTCAGTGTGTGTGTATGTGTTTGTATTCGTATATGTGTGTTTGTATGTTTGACGCACACAAATGAAATATCAAGTGTGTACATAATATTGTTTTTGAAGACTTTTGCGTGTGTTTTTGCGCAGATTTTTGTTCTCGTTTTTTGGCAATGCGCTGCAAAACAAACAATAACAATTGCAACGCGTGCAGCGACTAAAGTAAATAGCAAATACAAACACAAATGCGAAGGCTGTGATTAGCAATTGTGACTGCAATCCACTGCAAACACATATACTTATATGTAAACAAGGACACATACACACACATACACTCATGGGTGCTTTGTATATGTATGCGCTATCAATTGTTCGAGCTAATAGTTGACCGGTTGACTACTGCGCGCCGCCGCCGCCGCTTCGGCCCGCAACGCAGCTAAACGGCTTAACTAGCTAAATTGGCGTAGGCACACACACATACAGAAATGTACAAACACACTCATACATGCAAGTTGACTCATATTGACGCTATCATTGCCTAACTATGCACGTTAAGGACTCAAATAATACACACACTCTTATAAGCAAACAAAAATAGACAAACACGCTAACTCAAACACTCATGCAAACTCACTCATGCACAGAGACACACACACCCCTACTCATTTATTAAACATACTGAATGCGCGCAAATATGCATGAACACAAAGTGTGCCCACTCCCCCTCGCCCTCTCCGCCAACCATAAATTACTGCCATGGCTGGCAACTAGGCGTGCAACAAACCTAACTGTATGCTACGGCTGTCCGCCGCCGCCCTTCGTACTGCCCACAAACTATTGCCAACTCATCGATATGCAAGGCATGCCACTTACCTCAAGGCAAACAGGACACTCCAATAATTGGGCAATGTGTTGCAGGCATGTGGCGAACTTCTGCAGTGACTGCTGATTAATGCTGGAATGCTGCTGATGCGCCCGCTGCACACGCTGCAAATATGCGCCGCAATGTAAAGTTGCAAAGTCGCCGTGTTCACATGAAAAGAGAGAGAGAAGCAAAGTAAATTTTTGAGTAGAAATTTCGGAAAGTTTCTAAATAAATCTGTCCAATTAAGGAGCTCACGGTGGGAATTTTAGTATTTTTCAACTTTTTGTTGATTGGAGAGAAAATATTGTGGTACTAAATACGAAAAATAAAATATTATTGAGTAAATCCTTTGAGCTGTAACTAACTGAGACTTTGCTGGCTAAATAAATGAAGTGGTATGTAGAAATTTGCAAGCGTAAATTCTTTTTTGTTATGAAAATGATAGGTAAGTATAGTACTATTTATAGAAACCTAACAGAAATGTGAAATACCTCCATGGACAAAAAGCTTTCTTCCTATTTCAAAGAAGAACTTTTTTAGCTCTTGGCGGTTTCTTCTTCTTCTTCTTAATTGGCGTAGATACCGCTTACGCGATTATAGCCGAGCTTACAACAGCGCGCCAGTCGTTTCTTCTTTTCGCGACGTGGCGCAGTCACTCATCCGAGGCTTGTTGTTCCTTTTCATTAGGGGTGTTTTTTTACGTGGCGGGTCCCAAACTCAGCGCATAACCCTATGTAGGGGATGTTTCGCCTTCTCACTTTAGCTCGCCTTCAAATAGATGTTCTTAGGCTTAAAATATAAAATAAAAGGGCATAAAAAGTTTATTATCTATATTTTGATGAATTTTTGTTCACGTTTTCGGTTCTTGGAGAAGGGAAAAAGCGGGTAAGATTCATGGCATTCGCTAAACATTTGAATTTTGTTATCCTCCAAAAATTCAATATATTTCCTGAAACTGAACAACAGTACCAAATAATAGGTCCAGTGCCAAGATCTGACACCAACTTCAGGACCTGATGTCCGTCGACTAATGTTTCAACAAGTCTAGAAGCTTGCGACATATTCGACCCGCTGAACTTGTTCGAAGTAGTAAACATTAGAAAATTGAATGCCTTCATCAAAGCGTGATTCTTTAGTGATTAAAAACATAAACAAACACATAAATATACACATCTTAACATGTCTCTAATCAGAGTGATGGTCAGCTCATTTTCTCGAACTCTTATAAACCTTGATTTGATATCGATGGCAGTAGACTGGCCGCTATTTTTAAAATCGTTAAATTTTTTTAGAAATATTTTTTTTATTTTTTATGAATTTTGAAGATTTCGCATAATAAATATTTCTATAACGAAGAAACGCTCTCAATAAATGAGTTTATTCATAAAGATATTTGGATTTCATAACTTAAAATTTTGAATATTAAACGCCTACCTAAACTCTTTCAAGGCTCCCAGTGGCATGCCAAAGCTATAGATTATTCTCAAGCGTATACATACTACTTTTGAATAAGATAAGACTAAGCTTATAATTAGAAACTGCGACAAACAGTCGTTTACAGGACTTACTCATTTTGCTAAGATCATATCAATACTTAGGCTATCAATAAATATGGCAACTTTTACTGTATCTTGCTCTATCTCCTCTAATATGTCCTAAAATGTTACGAAAGTAAATAGATAAGGAATATGTGACACGAATACATGAGTTTGGTGAAATTGGCTGTTTAAGAGTACGGAGCAAATACTCTGACAAACTTTAAAGTCTGCTCTAATGAACTCTTTCATCAAAACATTCAGCCTTCATCCTACTGAGCTGCAGCAAGCACTTTACTGAAAACCTTTCGCCACTTGAGTAAGATTGCAACAGTTAGTGGTGATCGATATCGATATCGATATATGCAAAACGTGATGAACCTAACCAAGACATTTGAAAAATAATGTGCGATCTTGTCAAATAATCGTCATTTGCGCGAAGTGTTGATTTTCTTTTCTTCTTTGAGTTTAAGAAATAGGCGACTGAAGCAAAAACAACAGAAAGTTTACGGAGGTGCTGCCTCAAGTGAAACAACGTACAGTGATTAGTTTCGTAGCTTCCAAGACGGCGATTTCGGTATTAACGACAATCCGCATTAAATAAGGCCAAAAACCTACGAAATCGTTAAGAATATTCGTCTCGCTGCTTGACGAGAATCCATGGCACATACAAGAAGAGCTTGCTACAGCAGTGGGAGTCACCACCCATGGCATTTAAAAGCGAATAATTGCGCTGGGAGTGATTCGGAAACAAGTAATTTTGGTTCTCTATGACCTCAATACCGGAAGAAGCACGAAAAGATGAGTCTGCTGCACAACAACACTCGGCCTCACGTTGCAAAACCCGTTACAACCTACCTAGAAACGCTTAAACGCTATATTCGTCAGATGCAGCGAAGATTTTCTGCGAAAACTTAGTCGCGCATGTAATATTAAAGCTTTATTTATTGTCTGGAATCTCGAATTTGTCTAAAAAAAATTATGGACTAGGTGCGAAGCGAACTAGTAAGACTTATACTCACTAGTAAATATCATGTTTAATATCTATCCATATAGTTTTAACTAGAATTTTGAACGGATCTCAATATTTTTCTCTAAGTGCCGTTAATTGTTTGACTATTTTACCCATTTTATATGTAAGCCCTTTAGGGGAGACTTGGCGTATATTAATCGAGTAAACCACCTCCTTACTTCTATCTACAACTACTTATGCACAATGACCGCTTTGTTTTTGGTCTTAAGTAAATATTCAAAGCGTGCGACAGCAGCGTGAGGCAGATTTTGATAATTGATTGAAATTGATATGCGCCCCACTTCATGAACTCACTCACTCTCCTCTCAGAAGCCTAGAAACCTTTGGCGATTAACAATCGAGTGTGTTTGTGTGTGTGTGTGCGTATGTGCTTGGTTGTTTATGGCTTACGTTTGCATATTTAGGTCAATTAAATTGTAATGCAGCGTAATGACAGTCAATATATTGCCTCTGCATGGATAATTCAATAAAGTTGTTTGGCTGCTGCACTCAAGTCAAACGGAGCGGCAGGATGGCTGCTGGTTTGCTGAGCGCATTTACTCATGTATATGAATGTATGTATGCGTGTTTGCTGCTCATACTGACATAATTAAATTTGTATTTGGGTAATGCTCGCATACACTGAAAGTCCTTCAAATCGGTTTAGGCCGTTGTTCATAAGCTAAATTTCCTCAATTGAATGAGAGCGCTGGTCTTCATCCCTACAATGTAATGTTGACTTTTTCAAGTATTATTATTTACAATACTTCGCGCTTATGCACTACAGTTGTTTTCATAAATTTTTAAATTTTTCAAATTTCGTAACTTTTGCGAACGGTTTATTGCCTTTCTAACCTAAAACTGCTCATATGGTAATGTGACCTTGAGTGTGTTTCCGTTAAACGGTTTATTAATAACTTCGCTAACTATGCGTGAAAAACTTACAGCCAATGCTAAGTGCTACCGTTATGGCTGGAAACAAACGAAGCGTTTAATGCCGTTGCAGAGGCACGACTGACCCACATTCTCGTCGTATGCTTGCAAAAACATATTACAACAACAAACATGTAGCTGACTCTCTGGCATTTATGTAATAGCAAAGCGTGATGACTACCTTAATTAATGAAGATTGCGTGAAGAAGTCATTAACGTATTGCAACAACAAAGAAACGCTAACAAAATGCATGCATCGCGTGCAAGTTGCAACATGTTCGACACGTAGTGAAGTTCTGGCAACAGTAAAAAAAGTACAGTAAAAAAAATCTATATTGGCGTGAAAAAGAAGCCGTTAGGCCAAAAAGCTTTGAGTTGCTGTGGTGCTAGCTGGACGTAGCCATTTCTGAAATACATATAATCGCTTAAAATGCTAAACAACGTAAATTCAAATAAGTCGAAAATCGCTGTCAGATATAATAACCAATATATAACCATTTTATAACCAAAACTCTAATATTGTCTCAATATGACTGTATGATAACCAATATATAACCAGTTTATAACCGAAACACACATTTTGGGTCAATATGAGTATTTTCTATATTTTGCTTCACTTGTAAACTTCTGAAAAGTAATGTTACGTTATTTTACATTTTAGTTGACGATATGTTGCTTTAGTTTCTAAAAAAGAGTCGAAATTGTCTTAAAAAAGCAGATTAAATCTGGCAAAAATGAACTGAAGAGTTCCTTCACTGATTTTTTAGAAACTTAGTGGCGTCAAAAGCTGCGATAATACGAGTATTGTCAACTCTGAAAGAGAGTAGAAAGTTGTGCCCGTGAGTGGCTGTGAGGCTAAACAAATGAACCAATCCCAAACCCTAACCAAACTTTTTGCGTAATTTGACTGCATAGACTAATTTTAACGTTGGAAAATAACTCCTTCCTTGGTGAAGTCAGTTCATAAAAGGATATGTTGTATGATACAAAATTTTCTAAACTTTCTGTTTCCAGAATTGTTCAGAAAATTCCTTGATATTGTCCTCATCATCTCATCACTCAAGAATGTGCACCGTCCATTTTGTTCATCGAGATCATCAAGACTTAAACATAGTAGCTTTGTTGGGTCGGAAAAGAAATTTAATTCCCTATTGTGTACTCAGGAATTAGGAATTCAAGCTCAAGGTTCAACTTCAAAAAAATTCAGCAGGTACTTGGCAATAATTCTCTATAGGGTATTCGTCTTCAGACACGAAAAGGGTACACTAGCTTATTCGTATCCCCGGTGCAGTGCGAAGTCATCACCCAAGAATGTACACGATCTTTTTATTTTGTTGATCGAGGCCTTCAAGACTTAATCATTGTAATTTTGAGAGAAATATAGACAACTTTTAAAAAAGTCATAGGTTGTAGCCAAATATGTTCTATAGTATGTTGCTCTGTAGGAGGAGACCCGAAAAAGCTACATTAGCAAGAAGCTTGAATATGTCCAATGAGCAGCCCTCATCAGCGTCTGCGGACTACTCCAACATTAGCAAAATAATGACAGGTATGATGTTGCGAGAGGCGCTTTCAGACTCAAGGAACCTGGGTACATAAAGGAGTCCAAAAAAGACACGCTGAAGTTCTCTACTCTTTCAATTAAATTGCTGATTCAAGCTCAATATGCTCACATACCGATGAGGCATATGTGGATGGGGAGTAGTCGCTGACTAAGAGGCGCAGTGAACTTTTGCACGTATGTTAAGAAGCTAAGAGAGAAGTAGTGTTTTTTGCTGGCAGCAGCCTATTTTAGGGAGATGAGCATTCGCTCCGACAACAGAGCGGCAATAATTGCGCTGAGCTCACTAACTTTGCGCTCAAAACTGTCCTCACTATAAATGGCTTCAAGCCTCTTCATTATCAGACTCGTTTGGGTACCCGGCCATAGCGGAATAGCTGGTAATTGCTAAATCGATAAGCCAGCCAGAGGGGACACCTCTGCTCCACTCACTTCTCAATGGGAACGAGTTAGATCTCCATTAGCATATTCTAGCACTGGCCCAAAGGCAGGTCAACGATCCGCTAATGTACTAGTGCAAGATCCTTTTTGTGCTTGAATAGAAAGCAGGAGATCTACTGAACTACTTGCCCTTAGCAAAAATTCAGCTCTCCGCAATGCGTTGTCCAACACATTCATGGTTCAAGTTAAAAGTTGAGTTGGACACAAGATGTCAAACTTGTATGGAGATGAGTTGGAAGCATCCAGTCGCTTTCTCCCTTTCTTTCGCAGTCTTTGGAAGACTGAAGTTGAAACAGTCTTACCTTCGGCAGAACCAAAGACAAATTGGTGATAGGTCCAAAGAACTTTGCTGAGTTTAGAGGATCTTATGACCAACTATATTGGATACCCTATTGGAGCGGTTTTCTAAGATGTCCACGTAAGATATCTGTTATGAGCGACCTTTTAACCTAACCCAACCTAACTTAGGAGTTATTGAACCCTTAACAAATATAACTCTAACGTACTTCACTCACCTTTCGTTGCCCCTCCACCTGTGACGCCATCGTTTCACTATCACTACTGTTCGTTACACTCGCTTCTTCATAATCTTCATCATTGTCCTCACTGCAGCTGCTGACCTCCTCCGCTTGATTGCGCCAAATCACCACGCTTACATCGGTTGCACCACTCTGCCAATGTTCCCGTATTCTACTTGCAATTTCAAAAATTTTCTGTCCCAACACATCGTTGCCATTGAACTCCAGCACTGTATCACCGACGCGCATGCCGGCTTCTTCCGCGCTGGAGCCCTCCTGTATACCACTCACCCACGGATAGGGATCCCAGGGCGCTCGACTCAGGTGTAGGCCCAGTGTGCCATTCGGACAGGCATTTATTTTGCAAATTTTCAGCATTTCTTTGTTATGTCAGTTCCTCCTTTGTCTGATAGTGATGGCTAGAAATAAAAATTTTATATATTTAGTGAACTTAGTAGATAAATACGGAATAGTTGCGGTACTATTGAAAACTATCAATCCAGTTCGGTTTTTATTTTTGTGAAATTTTTGTATACTTTTGCACTGTCTCAAAAATTTCAAACCTGTTAAATATCTGTTAGCGAAAACTGGGTAAGTCGATTTTCTGAAAAAAAGAATTGAATGTGTTCTGTAGTTCTAAATGGATAGGTTCTCTAACATTTCACCTGCAAATTGCAATCCCAAAAATCTGCCAAAGAATCACGAAATAATTATGAATCGCTTCCTGAACTAACCTACTTGCCTCACATTGTAAATACAAGTAGCCTCAGACCGTTCAGGTAAGGTTACATCAATATGAACAATTGGGATTAAGGTGTCATAATCAGAAGCAGATTTTATCAAAACTTTATGAATCTTCTATGGATTGGGGTCTCAGAAATTCACATATAACGAAAGGAAATTATCGTCACTTTTCTGTCGGAATAAACTTATATATCTTTCAAACTGCTAAATCACTTAAGCGATCAGTAAACCCAAATATTTTTCAACGAATGTTGCTTTCGGCTTATAAATCGATAAAGTAAATAAAAACCAATTCTAAACTTTTAAAATACGGGGTTCCAACAGCAATGGGGGACAACAAGAACATTCCAGGAAACGAAATAGCTGTTAAGATTGACAAAAGTATCATCCGTCTGGCTACCGAACCAGTACAGGTAATACGCTTTCCGAAAGCACTGTCAGACCGATCAAGGTGAGATGGAATATCTTAGGGACATGTAGATTCGAATTGGTCATATGCGAACGAAACTAGCGTGCATTTTAGTCATACGCGCTCGAAAAGACTGCCGGTCGGTTGTTACCTTAGTCACAGGGCACAACTTACTGGCATCATATGCGAGCCGGGTGAACATTAGTAGGCACGTGAACGAAATTGCAGGAAAGTAGACATGATACGCCAATTTTCTCTTCTTCTATTCGGGCTTATCTAGAACTCATTTCAGATATTTAAGAACTTCGCAGTTCTAAAGACTGTATGAAGTATCCCTCTTAAATGTCAAGTATTCGTAAAAATCAGACGTGCTGTATAACGAATACGACAGATCGAACCATACCCTCCTAATAAACGACCAGACTCGAACAGAAATTCGTACTTTGTTTTATCCAGAAATTCCTTAAAGATATATCATCAGATTCTCATCGATCAACGAAATATCGATCATGATTTCAAAGATATTTCAATCTTAGTCTAGAAAAAGCTTGAGGAAGTGACAAGATGATTTCTCCTTTCCTTCCTCCACACAGTCAGAATACTTATAATTGTGGTGAGATTGACTTGTTAAAAGCCCGTAGTTTGGACGACCCCATAGGGTTCACTCCGGCTCAGAAGGATCTGGATCTGGTTGTGAAACACCGTTTTCTAAGCTCACTGGAGGTACAATGATCCCTTCGCCAGAATCAAGCAGACATCGGAGAATCACATCAAATTGAAGAAAGAGTGCCCTCCCTGGACAGGTCATCGGTTTTGCAGTTGCCAGTAATTCCGCTGAGTGCGGACAGACACCTCCTCTTGAAAGAAGCTACAGTAGTCTGCTAATCTGCAACTAGAATTGATGGAGAGCTCCTGACACAAGACTCCACCTCCTACTCTCCTCTTTAACTTTGATACGTCCATAAAGAAACTCACTGCACCCCTCTTACAACGGCTTCGTCCCGTCCACAAATCTCTCGCAGATATGTGAGCCGAAGAAAGTTCTGCCTTGCAGTGATCTGGTAGAGTAGAGCACCACTTTTGGTAAGAGACCCCATTTTTCCCAATTGCTCGTCTACAAGAATATAAGGTGACATTTGCCTTCCTCATTCTTTCCTCGATGTTTAGCTTCCTCGAGAACTTCCAATCAAGGATTAGCTCCAAGTATTTCACGCGATCTACGGGTCGGAGAATACCGATCTCCAACAAGGGGAGAGTAATGTCAGAGATCTTATATCTTTTGTTAGATAAAACTAGCTCAGATTTATCTGAATTTATGGCTAATCTATTTTTCTCTGGCCACAGATCGTAGCTGAGATCTATATATTACTACCGATACAATTTATATATAATGAACTTCCGGCTTTCTTCAGAGAATTGAAAAATCAGTGTGTTATCACCACACCTGACTTCAGAAAAAATAGCTTTGCAAGCCCCACAACTCAGTGTGTTGTCTTTCCGTCGCGATTCTGCCGGACAGCGAGCAAGCAGCAAAGCAAGCATATCAACAAAGATAAAATCCCACAATCATATGTGGTAGTCACTTGCCCAGCGACCTCAGCACGCCACTTGCCAAGCCACAATAATAATAAAAACACCGTTAACAGCTGCCTCACACTCACATACATACAGACGGCAAGAGCGGGCGCGACAACGTGCCATCAGCGCTTGACGCTGGGCAAAAGTGCTTGTCACTTGGCTCTCACTGGCGTTCGCTGGCCGTTGATGCGTGTTTGTTGACGTGAATTTAATTGCCGCTTGAATTGGCACAAAGCCTTCACCTACAAAATCGGTGTGCAAACATGACAATAACAACAGCCACAGAGCTGATAACCCTTTTCGGAGCTGTGAGCTAACACAGAAAACCCCAATAACGTGAAGCGGTGAAATAAAAACAACAACAACAAAGTCACAGCGTCATTACGACACACGTGAGTAGACACCTGAGCAAGGCGCTACGTGCATGTGGACATATATGAACACTCATTTATGTTGCTGTGTATGTATGGGTGCGTCTATTTGTATGCAACGCCGAACGCGCCCAAATGTTCATTTAATTTTTGCTATTTGCTTGTCTCTTTGGTTGCGCCGACGGCCTTAAACATACATATATTGTTATTGCTGTTTTGTTACTGCAATTTCAGTTGTTGTTTTTGTTGTTGTTGGCGTGTGTCGCTTGTCGATCAGGTGTTACCTCGCTGTTGTTGTTGTACGCTTCTCGTTAGCACAGTTCCTACTGTTGTTGTTGCCATTAATGTTATTGTTTTTGTTGCAATTTTTGTTGTATTACAAATGACATCGTTTACATGACGATCACGTTATCGCCATCGAAAGTGAAGCCGCCGTCGTGTGCATCGCATGAACGCATTAATGGCTCAAAGCCGTTGGTTGGGCGGCATTTTCGATGACAGCGGAGTAATTGCCTGGCTTAGCCCTGAAACGGGCGGAGAACGAAATGGAAATTAAACACGATTTGGTGACCTTGAGTTTAAGGACGGCGCTATGGAAAGGTGGTTTAAATTTAATGGCAGGAGACTTATAGTGAAATAGATTTCTTAACTTCTACTTTGGAAAATGCGAATAATATTTGAAACGATAACGAGTTATAAAGCGTCATACCTTCTTTTTTTCCTAAGCTGTGGTGAAAACATACTAGATATTACTAGAATATATGTTATTCCCCACCACAGATTCGTAACAGGCTTAAAGTGCTATAACGATACTTGAAGCCTCCTCATCAATATCGAAAGCTACTGGAGAAAACAATGGCGTTTGAACTGTCACCGTGATCACCCTAAAACTTTGTGTGAAATTAAACGATCATCGGTTTTTTCATATTTTAATATTTTATACCTATAAAAATAGCATACTAAGGTTTTGAATCAATATATCAATTAGTTTTTGTCATAAAGCCATTTAAAGTGTATACCCTCAGCTCAATCAACTTCATCAGTTGACCTTTAACCCATTTTTTTTTTTAAACCAAAGTTTTCAAATTTGTTTAAGTGATTATTCGCCGATAAATGCCCCGATCACTTATCACACACCACATGTTCTGTATATAGTTCTACATAGAATGACATACCAGTTTTTCATATAATTTTGAAAGTACAAAAACTACCAAAATTTGGGTAAAATCAACTCTTTTCAAAAATTTTGTAAATTATTTAACCTTCTTTTTCGACCGTAGGACAATGTACGGACAATATCTATGAGTTGAGAATTTTTTTTAGGTTTCATCGACGGAGAAAGCCGGAATCACTGCAATAGTGGTGGAAAATATGTCTAAATATATTATTAAAACTTTAAATTCTAGCTAGAATAGGGTTTTATTCTTTTCCATTTCCAAAAGTCGGCTTTTTTATGCTCCTAGTATAACCTCTCTTTTTTCCGCTTCTCTTAGTGAGCATTTAAAGTTGCCCATATAAATAGCACAAACAAATTTTCATTATTGAAAATAACCATAACTTCCAAACTGTTTCAGATGATTCTTAAAGAACACCGAATTACCAGATATATTTTTTCTTGGTTTAGCGTTAATTTTAACCCACAAACTCTATATTAATTTGGCTCACCATAATAGCCTAATGGTAAGCCTGCGATGGTAGAAAATATCAACATATATACACATAAACTTAAATATGAATACCATACATTTATAGCAGCTTGGAACTCTAACTCATGATAAACTTATTAGAGAATAAGGGAATTGGTGTCTAGCCAAAAACACGCCTGTTTAGTCAGCTTTTACCTAACTTGTAGTTTCCCGCCTTCATATTGCTTAAAACATTGTGTGTTTCACCCCTTACTTCCGTTATCCGAAATGGTAAGATAATTAGCACTGTTGCTAATGATTCCAGAAGTAAGTAACATACATACATATGTATATTTAAAACTCTTTTGGTAAACCCCTTTTATTTTTGTTAGATAAGTTATAGTCAATGAAATCATATTAAAGCGGTCAATGATTCAGACTCTACTTCAAAGAACAAGTCAATGGTTAAAAACGGTTTATCTCGATTTTTAGGAAAAACTATAAGTCCAATAGAAAAAATTCCCGGGTAAATGATATTTCAAAATAATTTATTTTTCTCAGTTGGTAGGTCTGTCCCTAATTACTATGCCAAATATTAAAAAAGTGAAGGATATGGTGTTTGATATCTCTGGCGAGTCCGGTCGAATGATTTTGGTGTAAATTTTGGGTATGAACTGCGTTCTTGCTCGACTCATCCCGATAAAGATGAAATTTTTCTAAAAGAATACGATTTTGATCGAATTTAAAACAAAAAACTATTGATCAACCAGCGTATTCATCAGATTTGGCTCCGTGTGATTTTTTCTAGTTTCCCAAACTGAAAGTGCCTCTCCGTGGAATCCGTTTTTAGTCCATCGAAGAGATAAAACAAAATTCGCTGAAGAAGCTGCAGAACATCCCAAAAAGTGATTAGAAGAAGTGTTCCAAGGACTATTTTGCTTTTTATTTACAATTTCTGAGTTCTTTTTTGTCACAAGTATACAAATTTTAATTTTTCAATGTTTTTATGCCTCAAATACACGCAGCGTCTACCAACAGCTAGGCGACCGTGTTTGTTTACGGATTTGTGTCAAATTTCGTGACAGAGTGTTCAGTAAAGCTTGCCATATCATCATGCCACATTCAAGTTTGTTACAACGCTTGGAAACTATTCAAGATTCAACGCCGATTTCACCGAAAAATCATATTCTCAGTTGAGACCAATTTATGGCTTATTGGCTTTGTCAACGAACAAAATTATTAGGGTGAGTCAAATTCTCGTGTGGTTCAGGAAACGTAATTGCATCCTCAAAAATCGACCATTTGGTGCGGATTGTGGTTTGCAAAGTTTGGCGACTCATCTCTCAAACTCTACAAGAATCACTTCAAAAGTTTACAGAAACTGTTTTGGCATTAGTTCTGTCGATTTTTAATATACTAGGGCTTCATGGCATTAGAGACACCTAAAACTTATATTTAATTAACATTGAAATATATATGAAGCAAAGCTTTCACTTTCATTTACTTACTAACCTAACCTAATTAATTCTTAGGAAATGAGCTTAAGCCTTTGCCGGCTCATAGTATCTTCATATTTTCTTCATTTATTTATTACATATATACAGGATTATTGTGTATGTATAGATAATATGGGCATAAGCTGCTTTAAAATAATTTTCAAATAATGAAAGCACACACACACACACACAATTCATAGTGCGAGCTTTTGTGTGATTTACTTGAGAAAGGGGGAAATAAAAATGCACTCACGTAAAATACATGTACATATATAATATATATTTATAAGCATTACATATGTTTGTATAAATCTTCATAAATCAAGAAATTTTGCCACTGACTCATCATAAAATATTTTCGCTACAAGGCGGACATACTTACGTACTTCAGTGAGTTGCGGATTTAAACGGTAATCACGACAGCAACACTAATAATTATGAGCGCGCAAAAAAGTTCACGTACCTCGGGAAAAAATGAACGCAGATCTGCTGTAGAAGCCACACGTATCCGCATGTGAGTAAATCGAAACACTCATACATCTACACATATATACAGACATCTGTTATATATGTATATTTGTGTGAGTTCAGGTATTTAAGCTCATACCGGAACTACGAGAGCAAATGTTGGCAGCACCCGAGCGCACTTAAGCACACAACAATGAACAACAGCATCACAACAACAACAAAAATAAACATTAAGTGTTTAATGAATAAAAGGCAAAAAATAAAAGTAAAAACAAATGAACGAACTCGCAAAAGCTGTCGAACGGCAAAGTTATAAATAAATGTTCAAGCCAAACGCATTAAGCGCTGCTTTTATACATACAAACAAATATACATATGCAGTAACAAGTAGGTGCGCGCCCGCTTAAATGGTCAGCGTAATTCATCAACTCACATGCTCAACACCACAATTGGCCGCAAACAACGGCGGCAACATTCTCAGCTGGAAAAGTTTTGGTGCCGCGTTGCTTTATTTTTTTAACAACACCCTCCAATGTGCGCTTTTCTACATCCACACTCATGCTCAGGCTTAGCAGAATACCTCGAATACTGGCTGCGTTTCAGCTTTGCCGATAATGCTGGAGTTCTGATGAGGAAGCGTAATATTTTCTAGCGATTTTCTTAACTTTGTGTTAACTTTTATTTCATATATTTTATTTTCGTTTTATTGTTCGCACTTCATTTATCAACTCGCTGACAGGTGATGTGCTTGGCTCGAGCCAGGCGGCCACAAATCCGTTTAGAGTGACACTTGAAAGGCAAAATGCCAAAGTGACGCACTTTTCGCATCAAGTTCATGCTATGATATGAGGAGGTTATGTATATTGCAAATAAACATAAACATTTCGTATACATTCATATAAATATCGAGAATGTTATATAAAAGAGGCAAAATGTCAAAGTTTAAAAGGATTGGTAAATAGTCGTTCATGACGTCAATAACTAAAACATTTCGCTATCAATTTTACCATAAAAGAAATAATTTTACGAAACTGTGATCTTCACTTTCGACACCTTAGACATATTTAGTGTGGGCAAAAAATAGAAAAGGCTTTGTTCATAAATTAAAATTCTTCATTTTTTCATAATTAATGTAATCTCCCTTGGCAACGTTTTTTCCAATCCTCGAAACAATTGTTAAAGTCAATTTCCGGAATAGCCTTCAATGCGCGTACTTATTCACGTTTAATGTCTTCAAATGACTCAAAACGGTTTCCCCGTAGCGGTCATTTGGGTTTGCTAAATAGCAAGAAGTCTTACGGAGCCAAATCAGGCAAATACCGAGGTTGCGGCACGGTATTGCTTGAAAATTTGGCGAAAAACTCAAGAAGAATCAATGCGGCATGCGACGGTGCATTATCGTGGTGCAAAAACGAAGAGTTTTCGGCCCATAATTCCGAACTCTCTTTACAAACAGCTTCGCGTAAGCGACGCATAACACCTTCTTGACAGTGTAGCCGGACGGAATGAATTCGGAGAGCATCACAACTCGATAACCGAAGACCTGCTTTGACGTGTTTTTTTCGAATTCGGCTCACCTTTGCCACGATATTCGGCCAATTGATCGTCTGTTTGCGAGTCGTAAGCATAGATACATTATTTTACAGACGTTAACGCGACGCTGTTTTTCGAAAACTATAACTTTTCTTAGGCCCAAGTTATGTTTCAAAATGGTTTTCACTAATCCATCCGAGATTCAAACGAGGCTCGATCTCTGACTATTAATCGTCGAATCTCAAGCACCAATTCCTTTATTTTATTGACGTGACGTGTTGAGGTCCGGTCTGGAAATGAAATTTAATGGAACTTTTTTGTTGAATAATTTCACTCATGGTAAAAATCGCCGAATGCACTTATTTCTACAAATGGGTATTCGAGCAAAATTTATATTGAAAATTCTTACTACTTACTTACTACTTTTTGCTTACAGTATTTGGAGTATTTGTTCTTCTGTACTTTTTACTCTTGGAATATCCCCACTTTTTCAACAACGAAAAAGCTAATTCTTCAATTATTTTCAAGAAGCCTTTCTATTATTCTATAACATATAATTTTTCTGCCAAATAAGTGTGTGTTTATTTTTTTGAAAACTAAATTTTAATTAGAACATTATAAGATCGCTTCATTAAATTTTAAAGCTATGGCTCTTATCTTTAAATATTTGGGGAAACTTTTAAAATGTAGAATGTTTTGACTTCTAGGGGTGCCTTCTGATGTTATAATTAATAATTAATAAATATCAAACTAATCTCGTGCTTTTCGAACTTTTTTAATTTTGTGGCCTTATGTGTATTTGTATAAAACACATTTTTTATTTTTAAGAAGAATTACGAATAATTTGTGAGCCAATATTTAGCCTCTTCCATAGATCTCTTTGAAAAAAAAAATCGGATTAGGATATTTCAATTGAACAAAACGATATTAGAAACGTGCGATGGAAAAGAGCGCTTAGTAAATCCATTTAGGAAACCAAAATATTGAAACTGAGGAATGATTTAATGCCTGATTTTAAGTCTGCTTAAACTTAAATCTTTCACAGACCTTTTTGCTACATTTTTTATAATTATTTCCTGCTAATATTATGAGATAACATTTCATGACCTAATTCAGAAATAAATCTCAAACATTTGCATGGTAAATTAGACAAAAGTGGTCCCAAAAATGCCGTTATCATATTTTACTGCAACGGGTTTTTGGCGAATAGCTTTACAATTGCTACTTTTTAATTTTACTCACTGACATTGACCATGAAATCGTTTTCAATACCGGTTTCAAGTGTTTAGAATTGGCGCTGCGTGACGTTGATCAGACGCACTTGATAGGCGAGCACAGAGCGCTTGGCGGCTTGGCGGCTGGCCAAAGAACGCTGTCACTTGTTTGAATGTAAAATTCTGGCAAAGCAGAGTTATTAATTATGCGGTAGTTTTCAAATTGTATTCATATATTTGTTCATAGTTTACCGGTTGATGCGAATATAAAGATATATATGTTTAATAATAGGAACACCTGTATGCAAATTTATTTAATTGTTTGCTCGCGGCTTGCAAGCTTACGTTTTCTGTCGTTTTTGTACTTCCAACTCTACGGCGTTTCGAATGAACGTTCGCTGTCAACACTTTTGATTTATGGTACACTTAATCAGCTATTGGCGTCCGCGTCAACTTTGACTCTTCCTTTGTTGCCTTAATGGCGTTGGTTTTTGAGCTTTTCGGCTATTTTTTATTAGTTTGGTAAAATATTTAAGAGGAAAAGATTAGAAGCGTGAGTTCAATTACGGAAGTGCTTCAAATGGTACGAAATATTGTTTATCTGCTTTGAAATAACTCAGTAACTCGCGCTTTGTTCCACTTGTAACCACTTGAAGACGCTCAATTATTGTTTTTGTTGCCAGGGTAAAACTCGTGATAAAGTCCAGCTTGCATCAGCCAGCGTAGTTACGCCAATTAGCCAACGAACAAACCTTCTTCAGAAACCTATTACAGGTGCTCTGACACACCGAAAGTCAAACAAGAAGACTTAGCGGGGTTAACATATGTACATATGTACATTAGGGTGATTCAAAAAAATTTTTTTTTTTTTTTTTTTTTCAATTGGTACTCGCAAAAATAGGTTCCTAGACACCTCTAAGAATACCTCTCCAAAAATCTATTCATAATAATTTTTTTTATTGAGTTATAAAATTAATAAGAAATAAAAAATTTTCTCAAAAATAATCAAACTTTAACTGTTAATATCTTTTAAACGGTTGGGTTTACGAAAAAATCATAAGAGACCATACTTTAGAGCATTCAATTTCCTACAAAACCTAATTAACAAGATATTTTTTCAAGTAGTTGGAAGCGAGATATAAATTTTTCTATCTGATAATAAGAAAAAATAGAAAACCGTTAGGCGGAGGACCTTCCCGTTACAATTAAAAACTCATATTTGGAGAGGCATTCTTAGAGGTGTCTAGGAACCTATTTTTGCGAGTACCAATTGAAAAAAAAAAAAAAAAATTTTTTTTGAATCACCCTAATGTACATAATATCCTGCATATCTCGTGCGAAAACAACGTATAAAAGGTTTGAGAGATATTCGTAGACAAATATCGATTGTGTCGACCATAAACCGAGTGTTATAGAAAAACTGCAGTCAAAGGATTTGCGATTTTTCTGAGAATACTTGTAAGTAAATATATAATGATTCACTATTACAAAAAAGAATCTAGAAGTGAAAGTAAAACAAAAGTTCACATTTATGTAACAAGTACTTTTAATGGACAGATCTTGAGTGCTTCAAGTGAAATTTCTGCTATATCAACATAAAGTGGAACCAAGTCTCAAGAAAACCTTGATCGTCATAGAGCTTTAACCTTATCTAAGTTTAACAAAGTAGATCCAAGTACACTACTGTATCAGAGGTAATAAAGAGATAAACGCACATAAGACTTGGCAATTATCTATTTGAAATTTACCAAAAACAAAGTAGTGGTATTCAGACCGAACTTGTTAATCTGGTAGTTCGTTAGTTGATACTTCGTTAAAACACTTAACTGTGAACATACTTTTTGCTGTACATCAGTGGTGGGTGTAAATTTTTTCCAAAACAGCTGATTCAATTAAATTATATGCTTACTTTTGAAAAAATTGTCAAGAACTAATATGTAGAAGACAACAAATGTATTTTTTCGCGAAGAATTAAATTAACTTTTGAGGCAACAACTTAAACAAAAAAGCTGAGTGATGTTACCAAGTAACGAAAAACTATCATGCTTGCAGGTTTGGTACTTCGTTACTCAGTAAACGATAATCTGTTAATTTTACAAAAACAAAACCCACGTAAAAAGCTACTGAGTAACGACTAACGAATTAATAAAGCTGGTCTGAATACCCCTAGTGTTTTTGAGCATCCCTACGTCAGACTAGACTACATAATGTGTAGTGTAGGTACATCTTCACAAGCGAATTGAAGACTTGTTATCGAGAACTTCAATTGATTTACAACAAAACCTGGTTATTTCTCAGCAAATTTAACATCGCTTGCCCAGGTATTTGAAGCTTTCGTTTGGAAGGTAGAAAATATTTTGGACGTCAGAGCAGGGGCTTTGTTTTAATTCTAAGTATGCTATTTTTCACCAAAACACAAACCGCATATTCTTTTGTATCTTACTTTCCTAAGATTATTGCTTCGATGTAGACCTGCGTCTTGCCGATTTCCTTGCAATGTTCCTAAATTTCCTTTCAGCAAGCAGTTTCTTAAGGTCTGAGAGCAAAAGAAAAAAGTTGCTGAGATTGACGAAAAGCTTTTTGAGATACGTAGAATTATTCTGACTCTTCGAATGAAATTGATTTCTCATCTCGAGGTAATTGATGAGCAGTATTCCAAGCCTAATCTCTCTTTTTCGAAGCATTAGATTTGGTACATGGCGGGCGGTAGGTCCCAATTAAATCTTCGGGGTAAAATGTCGTAACGTATTTAAGGGGTTACATGAGTTTACGGGTTTCAATCGATTTTTTTATTACGTTAGATTACTGTCATAAATTTTCAAGTTGATCCAAGTAATAGTTTCGGAGATACGGCCTTGAGAACTTGTGCACTTGAGGCTAGCTAGGATAAGTACCCTGTCTTTAAAAGCGTTTTCGTCGAAACTGTGTTTTTGAAGTTGGTTGGTAAGGTGTCTCGAGAACTATTCAACCGATCTTCATGAAATTTTACATAGGTCTTTGAGTTACAATTTTTGAAGACTTTTGGGAAGATTTTTTTCGATTACAACTATTTGAAAAAAATTTGTCGCAAAATTTTCGCTGAAATTTTAATTTATTTGTAAAAATATCTGCCAAAAATCCAGTTTTCAGTTTTTTTCTTCGTCCAAATTCTAAGTTAAGATTTTAACTAAAACACGTATTTTTCACTTTAGATGATCTTGTAAGGAGTTATCCTGCCAACGCGAGCGTATCTTTTTCTCCGAGGAGTCACCCAAAATGGCGTCGCAATGGCCGAGTTTGAAATATTTTTTTTTCAAAAATTTCACAATTTTTTTTTAATAGTGCATATTTGTAACATTACAAAATTTTAATAAAATATTTCATTTTTTATTCGAAAAAAAATTGTTGAAAAAAGGTTGTTTTTTATGATTTTTTCCCCAGTTACAAAGCCGAGTCAGTATTCAACAAATAACTTTTCGCTTTAAGTAGTGATAGTTATTCGTCGAAAAATAATTTTTGATAAACAACCGAAAATATTATTTCCCACGAGTCATACTAGTCTAATAGAAAATATACGCGCTTTTCAGACTATTGACATACCATCCTAAACATGGTACCATCCCATATATGGTTTATCAATAGTGTTTCATATGGTATATCTAAAGTCTGAAAAGCACTTATATATTCTATCAGATGGTGAGGCTCGTGGTTCGTGGGAATATACAGTTATGTCTACCTTATTAATGAGCTCAATTATACCAGAGGCAATGCTACATTAGGCAATCACAACTGAACAGTTACAAAATCATTACAACATAAATTTATAAATAAAAGCCTTTGAATGTACAATTAACGCTTGTATTTTAAGCGGCGCCTGAGCATTGCAAAATGTTCGTAAATAAATAACTGAATAGTGTCGTTCACGCTCCAATTGCTCAGTTAGCGGTTAGGCAGGTATTAGCTGCGGTTTTATCTCTAAGCAAAGCACTATTAAATAATAATAACTTAACTGTAGAGTAAATACTAATATACATATATACATATATCTGTACTCGCACTTAACTGAAATTTTAGAAGGTGTGCAACGGCAGTGTAAATAAAAATCATGTTTAATGAAGTTAGTTGGTGAGAATATATGATATACTTGTATGTACTATATATATATTTATATATATAAAATATTTTTTTTGGATATTCGCAGCACGCAAGCTACTTCAAACAAAAAACGCGGCGAAAAGCAGCAATATTAAAAAAAAAAGTCGGCGACTCCAAGCAAAACGCTTACGTCACAAGTGGCAACACCAAAACCGCACCTCGTCTGTGCGCAAATTTGCAGATTTACTTGTGTGTACAGCTCTTAAAGCAAATTCATAGCTCATAGTATATCGGCCAGACCCGCCGCCAAGCCGTCAGACCGGCAGCTCAGCGCCAACCCACAAATGTGTAAAAACAAATAAAGCTCTTTAAAACGATAACAAAAAACGCCGCGGAGCATGCGAAACTAGCACTTAGTGTGCCATATACAAACAAACGCGCCAATGTGGCCCAATCGCCTGTTGCCGCAAACAATTGTTGCGCATGCGTTTTATTCCCCAGATAGTTGGACGAAGTGCGCGGGGGCTTCCGCGTGTGTGCGTTTGTGGTTTCGCTATACGCTAGACAAACAAGTGCTTACATTGCATTTTAGCGGCAAGTCACTTCAACGCAACGCACTTAAAAATTGCAGCTCGTTTGCTGAAATTAATGCTTTGGATTTGTGGCCGTGTTTCTATATCAAAACAATACTAAACTAGGCAATTGAGTGGTGCAATGGCTTTAAAGATTCACTGAATATTTAATAGATTTTCAAATAAGCAGTTTCATTCTTTAAAATAAGATAGAACATAATTTAATTGTCTGTATCGATCTGTAGCGGGCTTCGAACCAACTAACTACTGCGTAATGGTCACAAACTAACACACAGTCGCCTGAGTGCTCATTTAGTTGCAGTTAGTTTCATATTTAAGTCGTCATAGGTGCGACCAAAGCGTTTGTGAGTTGTATAGGCCTGCCTATACCTTTTCTAAACAAAAATTTGTTTATTTATATATATGTACTTAAGTGCTTTTGGCACAAAACCAGTTTCATGCGCAAATGTTTGTTTCAATTAAGAGGCGGAAGTTCGCAATATGAGCTTATAAAAATATTTCCCATTTCATTGAGTATTTATTTTGCTGATTAATAATTGCTTTCGGAAAGTACTCCAGAAAAATAATAATTAGGGAGTTGTTAGTGTAAGTTAGTGGGAGAAAATATTATGAGAAATTCCATTTTTCCAAATTAAGTAAGTTACTTAAATTGGAAAATTTCATAACATTTTGCAAGGCATTGCCAATTATTGCAATTCTCATTCCTACCCATATATTTAGACTGATTGTTAGTAAGAGATTTGATGCTTATAAATTAGTCATCACTGAAATAATTGAAATTAGGAAATTTATTATTACAGAATATTGCTAAAGTAAGGCGAAAGGGCAGCAAGTTAAAGAACGAATATTATATCCCGAAAACCTATAATTTTTGAGGAGAACCTGAACCAGAACCTGATCCAAATTTATTTTGTGTATTTTTGATGTTAGTAAGGTCACTGGAGACTCTTAGCGCATAAAGATCCACACACTTTCGACTAACAAAAATTCGAAAACATGCTCTGGATCCGCAGTAACTTGAATTGGCTGCTATGATTCTTGTAAAAACAAAAAGCCTCATAGCACAATCGACCTGATATTATTTATAGAGTGACACAATTACACAACGGAAAGAGAATAATTTTGTAATTAGAATATTGTGTGAAACTTTATAAAAGGCTTCAGAAAATATTTATAAACACAATCAACTTGAAATCCAGCTGAGAAGATAGACAGGCAATAATCACTAAAACCAGAGACAAATCCATGCTGGAAGATATTAATGATTGAGTTAACTGCAAAAAATAACTTATTTTTAGCGTGGCACTCAAACATTTTTTGGATTTCAATTCCAGTCTGAAACAAAGTTACCAGATGACAGATGCTTATTGAAGAGAGAAGACAAACAAAGGTAAGATAATTATTTATAAATACATGTAAAGCAGCCCATCAAAATCAATCTTGAAAGAATGCTTGATATCACAAAGAGCCTTGGCAATTTAAACAGTTTTTTGTAATATTGTCATTGAACGAAGGAGGCATGCGCTTTTGGAAGAAACAGCATCCAGTAACCTAAAGTTTAAATTATCGCTGAGAAAGACTAAAGCAAAAAATCTATCAAGACTATTTGAATAAGAGTTAATTTGAATCAGATGAGATATAACTCGTGAGTAGCCGAAACATTGCAGGGAATAAAAGCAATGCTATAGGAATAACCGTACTAGATAATATTGCTTAGATTAGAGTCACTAAAAAAACCAATATTTTTCTGTTTCATTTTATTTAAAACCAGTTTGGATATATTACTTGTAATACAACTCTACAGAGCTATTAGGAGGTTTGTAGGAAGGAAGTTGAGGGATTCCACAGACAGCCGGTTTTTTCGGAATCCTTCGGGAAAACAAAAAATAAATTTTAATCGAAATATTCACTGTCATAGTAACTAGAATTAAGCCAGGTCTCAACAATAATAATAAAATATCAAATTTCAGACCTGAAGAAAATGAATTTGATTTAGTCCTAAACTAGAAAAATTTAGATAATAGACCTTAAGACAAGAGCAATTAGGGGAAGGTCAGAAAAGGACGAGCAAAATTATGATTAACTGATGCATCTACTAGTCCGCAGCGTATCTATGGAAAAAACTTAAAAGGGCGCAACTTGATGCAAGAAGGTAATACTGAAGCAGAAAAAAAGGCATTAAGAAAGATGGCGACACTCCTAACTTATAATTTACCACGGGCACTCTTGCAGAAGTCCAGCCGCTCAACACAATTTTCGACGGTTTTCAAGTATAAATCGGACGATACTGCTGCAATTTCACGTTCGATATTCGTACGAAGTTCATCAATCGTCGATGGCTTGGTGGAATAGACCATAGACTTGACGTAGCTGCTTAGGATATAATCTAACAGCGTCAAATCGCACGACCGAGGCGGCCAATTGACTGGGCCATTTCGTCAGATAACACGTTCGACAAACTTGATGTTCAATAAATCGATTGTGACATTCACTGTTTGGCATGTGGCGCAATCCTATTGGAACCATATATGGTCTAAGTCCATTAGACTCAGAAAAATAGGTTCCTAGACACCTCTAAGAAAGCTTCTCCAAGCATGAGTTCTTAATTGTAACGGGAAGGTCATCCTACATACAGTTTTCTATTTTTTCATATTATCAGATAGAAAAATTTATATCTCGCTTCCAACTACTTGAAAAAATATCTTGTTCCATAGATTTTGTAGGAAATTGAATGCTCTACAAAAAAGGTCTCGACGATTTTTTCGTAAACCCAACCGTTTTAAAGATATTAACGGCTGAAGTTTGATTATTTTTGGGAAATTTTTTTATTTCTTATGAATTTTATAACTCAATGAAAAAAATCATTATGAATGATGAAACTCATAGGTTTTTGGAGAGGCTTTCTTAGAGGTGTCTAGGAACCTATTTTTCAGAGTACCAAACGAAAAAAAAAATGTTTGTTTTTGATCCTTCTTAATATGCATTGATGTTTGACGATGGTTATCTCGTAAACGCTTAACTTAATCGAAAAATCATATAAGACCATTTTTATAGAGCAGTAAATTTCCTACAAAATCTAAGCACCAAACCGTAATTTTTTCGCGATACGAATGGTGAATAAATGATTTCATTTTCTTGTTTAAAAGTCTATAAGTTAGCATAGTTGTCTCATTTGAAGAACGAAGGGATCGTGGATGTATTTTTGACAAGATAAGCTAGGATGCTGTAAAAAGTGATACAACATTGGAATGACAAAGAGGACTGGATTATGGTCGGTCAGCTTCTATGGCAGCTGTACGCTATAGTAGTCCGACAACGACGGTTTCAACAAATGAACAGCTTCTTGAAGAGAAATTGTAAAATTCCAGATCGATATTTGAGGTACTAGTTCGCGTATATAAGAAACGGACATGGCTACAACGACTCATCTCGTCATGTTGATCATTCATATATGTATATACATATAATATTAGATTCTCCGACGTTTTCTTCTAGCTTTTATAAACTTCATGACAAACTAAATATTCCATGGTCAGTGCATATAAAATACACATTAAGAATGCAGGTTGCCATTGTGTAACATTATAGCAGTTTCAATATAACTGTATTTAAGGAAGTGAAAAATCCAAAACTCTTGTTTGATCACATTAATCCGTTCATTAACGTTTAAATTTGCATATTGAAAACGGAGAAGAAGCAGAAAATATTTCAGGCACCTGTGTCAATTAGCAAGCCAAATGCTCAATAAACAAAAAAGTTCAATGAAACCCACATCTGGCTGATTGGCACAGCATCACGTTGGTCGCACTGCTTGGCTGCACGTGCGGCAAAACATGATTTGCTTACGAAAGAATAATGTGGAGGTCTTTATTTCGCAGTATTTGCATAAGAACTAATTCGAAATTAATGACGATTGGTCATCAAATGCTTACAGATGACTGGCACATAACACGGGCTGATAAAAAAATTCTTATATATCACATATGGTCAATACTAAAAATAGTTTTTAATTAATTATTTGGAAAAAAACAAACATTTCAAAAATTGTACGGCTTACGGTCGTTATTGCATTAGTTGATAAGAATAAATAAATTTCGGTTAATAAAAGAATTAATAAAAAAAAGCAAATTGTACTCAATTAAAAGACAAAATAAAAAATGTACATATTTTTTTTAAATTTGTTTTTCATAATTTAAATATTTTTTTTTATTATTTCTTTTAAATATTAAAATTTTTTTTATAATTTTACTATTTTTCTATTCTTTTTAAAATAAATAAATTATATTATAATTTTTTTTTTATAATTTAAATATTTTTTTTAATTTTTAAAATACTTTTTTTCAAAAATATTGAGCACAATTATCCAAAAAAAGGAACAAGTTTTCTAAACTTACCAAATGCAGCGTAAATACTCTGTAGAACACTTGCTAGTCTCTTTTCAACGCAATATTTTCTTCAAAAATATTTGTTTTTTTTTTTTTTTATTTTAACTAAAATATCACTTTTTTATTTATTTTAGTTTAAAAATTAACTAAATTTGTTTTCTTATATTATTTACTTTTCAAACACTTCTTATTTTATTCGTCGCTTTTATTCACAATATTTAATTTTTTATAACGATTGAACCACAATTTCGCCTTCAACTTACGCGCTTGATCTTGCTACACTTCGGCCAACGCATGCGCGCGCTCTGCTCAACTCTGGCAAGTCGTTTACTACGTTTAGTTAAACCTTGCAGTCGAATATTATGCACATGTGTAAATAATTGCACAAATTTGCTAATTTCTTGTTTGGCTTATCGCGTGAAATTCGCAAAACTTCGCTCCGTTTGCACAATTCACTTTGGCTTTCTCAATGCGCATGCGCGAGCGTTACTAAGAGACGTATGTGCGCGCCACTCAAAGACCCGTGTTAATCTGAAAATTGTTATTACCAAACACCATAGCGCTTGTGGCCGAAAGCCTTGCATTTAGCCGAAGTTGAGTGTAAGCTTGCGTGGCAGAGCTTTTTGAGTAGCTTTCTCGAGTGAGTGCGCGTTGTGTGGGAGGTATTCGTTGCCTGTTATGTTTAAAATTACTTTCAAATTTGTGATGTGGAAAGTTATACTTTTATTTATTTATTTATTTAAATTTGACTAGTGAATAAATTTACAGTCAGACTAGGAAGCTAAGAGAACTGACTGCTCAGGCCTACGTCCCAACTTTATACTTGTATACATTTATCTTACTGCTATGAAATTATGTGTGGTATTAAAAAATTATTTAGGAAATTGAATAGATGATAAATAAAATAAGGAATTTCGGGGGTAGTACTTATATAACACGTTTTAAAGGTCGGTCAAAGCTTTACGTTATTAAAGTAAAACCATTTATTTTTGCGAGTAAAAAATTCAAACCCAAAATTGGAGCTTTTATAGCCTCTTTTTCGATAATAAAATTATAAGAACCGCAGCCGTGGAAAGTTTTGACAGTAGCAAGTAACTTCACTTCTACTGGGTGCCAGGTCACAAAGTCAGCGAGGGCAATGAAATAGTGGACAAGATTGCCAAGAACTGTACGGCTAACACACTAAAATTTTAACAACATTGGGAAACCCCAGCATAGTCCATACGATGATCTGGACAGAAGCATGGCAAAGAAAATCAAAACTTAATGGAACGAGCATCATGGGTGCAAATTCCTACTTCTTCTTCTTCTTAATTGGCGTAGACACCGCTTACGCGATTATAGCCGAGTTAACAACAGCGCGCCAGTCGTTTCTTCTTTTCTCTACGTGGTGCCAATTGGATATTCCAAGCGAAGCCAGGTCCTTCTCCACTTGGTCCTTCCAACGGAGTGGTGATCTTCCTCTTCCTCTGCTTCCCCCGGCGGGTACTGCGTCGAATACTTTCCGAGCTGGAGTGTTTTCGTCCATTCGGACAACATGACCTAGCCAGCGTAGCCGCTGTCTTTTAATTCGCTGAACTATGTCGATTTCGTCGTATATCTCGTACAGCTCATCGTTCCATCGATTGCGGTATTCGCCATGGCCAACGCGCAAAGGACCATAAATCTTTCGCAGAACTTTTCTCTCGAAAACTCGCAACGTCGACTCATCCGTTGTTGACATCGTCCAAGACTCTGCACCATACAGCAGGACGGGAATTATGAATGACTTATAGAGTTTGGTTTTTGTTTGTCGAGGACTTTGCTTCTCAATTGCCTACTCCGTCCGAAGTAGCACCTGTTGGCAAGATTTATCCTGCGTTGGATTTCTAGGCTGACATTGTTGGTGGTGTTTACGCTGGTTCCAAGGTAGACGAAATTATCTACAACTTCAAAGTTATGACTGTCAACAGTGACGTGAGGGCCAAGTCGCAAGCGCGACGACTGTTTGTTTGATGACAGGAGATATTTCGTCTTGCCCTCGTTCACTGCAAATTCCTACTGGCACTCGATAAAAGAGGCTGTAAGGACATAATCGCAATATTAACTGTTGACTGTCAGATGGCGACACAAGCCCACAGAATGTGGCCAACAGATCGAGGAGACTGCAGGAGATTTCTAGAGCAATGCATCAGGGAAACACTACAGCATCTCTGCGCATGACTACGCTGTAAGCATCTGAGGTCTCCTCAATATGATACACTAGAAAAGGTATCGATAGGGAGGCCACAGAGTATGTTCAAATTCGCTTCAAGCGCAGGCATCCTAAAGGATGACTACTCCTCATGGACCTAGTAACTGGTGTCGCAAGGGACCAAAACTAATCTATGGCTTGTTGGCCTACCAGATTAACCTAACATAATATCATCAAGGATTCATGTGTTAAGTAGTATCGAATCAAACAAACTAAACGGAATGTATAAATCTGAATAAAGAAGTTGGAAAAATCTGTATATTATTTAGAAGACGTTCTATTTCCGTGTCATATACCACTTATAAAATTCTTGGTTTCAAACAGTACATATATGTATAAGTTCTGTATAAAAAGTTTATTATTAAAATTATGTAATGATAAATAACTCGCTTTTATGCAATAATAATTTTTTTTACGATACTTGACATTTCGGTCATTCCAAACAGTAAACATATTAACTCTCTGTTATCGAATTCAAATCGTCACACTCACATGCTAATGTCAAAACAAAAGAACAGGGCTCAAGGTTAACGAGTAGAGAACCAACGAATCGCAGACAGCTAGAAACAGGAAAACTGAAGCGGTAATACCCTTCATAGGTCTGATCTGAACAATATGTTCGCGGCTTGGAACAACGCCTTATATACATAGTTATCCGTCCGGCAGCCGGCTCCAATGCGACTCCGCACTGAACAGAATTTTAATTCTACCTGTCGTAATGTTTAAACCACAGCCACCACGAATCTTCCCAAAAGGCCAAACCCAATCAGCAAATTTGAGCTAACTGCAAGGGCTAACCGCTCCCTTTGGTACCATATTTAAGACTCCGGTATAGACTCTAGGGCCTAGGGACTAAATATCGATATGGTAACTTATAACGTCGGAACGAAGCTACAAAAGGAGCCCTTGGGCTTATGGACACTTACCAAATACAGAAATAGACACTGAACCCAAACGACTTTAGATGTGTTAGTTCTAAACTTTCTCCCCGTTGGCTTAAGGCTAATTATATACAGTGAAGGAAGTAGTACTTTTTATTCTGCAAATGAAGCAGACGTAATTAATTGTTTGATGGAAATCTTTTCGAATGTTGCAAACAGAGACAGTCTGCATATTATTCAATGGAACTACGAGATCATTTTGCTTGGGATTTGTACATCTTTTCGGGTTTGCCACAAGAAACAATTGCCAACTGCAGCGTATAAATCATGGGATCGAAAATTACTAAAAATTATTTGAGCAAACCAACAGCAAACAAGGAAAGAGTGCTGTAACCATGTCAGTCGGATCTATACAGCCATAACCAGAATAAATGCAGATTTTTATACCATCAAGAATTTTAAACTTTCAACAATAGTGTTCCTCAAAATTATTCGGATAATGTTCACTGTCGCAATAGGAGAAGAAGCACTGAAAGCAAGATCGTTAGATCAACATAACCGTTATCGTACTAGATTTTAATCCCGCCTAAAGTTTTTAAGATAATACGTATTTTATAATTTATATAATGTTTTTAGCTTCTACAATAACAATAACATATTGAAAACTTCACAAAAATAAGAGCATGGATTAAATTGATTTTTTTTAAAGAAGCTTATATGTAAACAAAGATCGACGAAATAAAAGTTGCAAAATAAATCCGGAGCCAAGCGAACGAGAAAATTGTCTAGAAATAATGACAGATCTCACGTCTCGCCGTGAAGTACAATTCAAGCTTGGTTAGTGACACTCTGTCGAATTGGCTACCCATTTAAGCGGTCTGCCAGAGACTAATCACATTCTACTAATAAAGCAGAAATGTATCGAAATAATAGAAAACTTTGAATATAAGCAAAAAATAAATAGCTCATTAAATAATTCATTTTCGATTAAAAGCTCCCATTCTTGCGGTTTCAAAATAATAATTTCAGAACTGAACTCAACTGAAAGGGTAAATGCACTCTTACAAATAAATTCCAATACAAAATATTTTTTTTCGATTTCGCGCATACGAAACTATTTTACGAACATAATTAGACAAATTGCAAGACAATTACTGTTTTGGTTCGAGTTCAGCGGGGAGTCAACAGCTTCGTTCATTGCCAAAAGTCACCGGCGGTCGCTGTGCATCGGAGGGACGCTGAACTTTTACAACCGCAAACTCAATTTTATTGTTTATTTTTTTTTATCAAATTTACTATAGTTCATTATTTAGCACAATCAGCTGCTCAATTACTTATTTGTGTGTGTGTGTGAGTGTGTGGGCGATCGAACAGAAGCTGCGGCTGCTAAACGGATGCTGTCAAAGAGCAATTGTAAAACCGCCGCCGCTGTCAAGTAGTCAAATCCGATGCGCATACATCATCTATATATGCGTGGGTGTGTGTGTGATATTTGGTAGTGTTATGCATGTGTGCTCTGTGAGTCCCACAGTTAATTATAATTGACGTTATTGAAATGGCAAGCAAACAATTGCGTGCAAGCGCATGTGTGGCCAGTGGGAAGACGCGGCTGCAAGCCGAGACAGCAAGAACTACAAAAAGCGCTAAAACGCCACATATCAGATATGTGCTAAAAAATATATATACATATTATATATATGTTCATGTCTATAAAATTTTCTGTTTGCCCACAAACAATGGCTCACACACACACACTCTCTCAGGCTTATTTGTTTGTGCAATAAAAAGCTTTGCACGCAGACTTGTCATGCTTGCTTGGAGCTCAATTATCTGTTCAATGGATTTCGACAACACTGTTGTTGTGATTTTTGTATTATTTTTAATTTTTTGTATTTTCACAAAGGTGTGAAATGTGAAGCCATAATTTCCTTTATGTAGAAAAAAAGCTACAAATTTCATACAAAGAGACTCTTATCTATTTGTCTATTTTTCGGAGCTTACTCTCAGCTTTTTTGTGAAAAGTCATCATTTGTGGTTTTTTGTACTTTGTTGTACATAGAAATTGTGGTCACAATGGTGATAATGGCAAATAATTTTATTTCATACACTGTCGCCTTAAATTGTTTGTGGGTCAGTCGGTTAAAATGTCATTACAAGCTTAGCATTGTCTCGGTGGTAAGGAACTTAAAACCATGAAAAATAAAAATATTTTTTTACCATCAATTCTAGATAATGTAAAATTGGTACGGATATTTATTGAATGAAAAAAATTAGTATAGTGATTTGTCTTTTCAGGGAAATTGTGAGATTTTGGGTTTTCAAACAGGTTCCTAAATTTTTTGTTCGTCTAATTTTTTAGAAATCATTTAGCTGTTTGTTAATAATGAGTAAAAACAATTAAGCACAACTGTGGAGGCAGTCCAAAAAATTAAGAACCGGCAGCTGATTTTTTTAGGCCGCAAATCGTAAATTACAATAAATTGTAACGAAGTTGTTTTGTTCGGTATAGTTTTGTAACTCATTATATCGGAAAAGCATTAAGTGCGATTGCGCCGAAGCTATAATACCCTGTAGAGGTGCATTTTCTATAGAATAAAATGATATAAAAATACCTTTATTCCGATTTTTAACGGTGAGTTTACTATATATGTAATGTTGGCAACACCCTGCGTGATGCTAGCAAGCAGCAACCAACTTCCCATCTCAAGGAGTAGCGACAGTTGGCGATTACAGTTGGCGAATACAGTTGGCGAATACAGTTGGCAAAAGACCGTTGGAGAACACAGTTGGTGAAGACAGTTAGCGAGGAAGTTGGCAAACGCAGCTGTTCATATATTTTTCTATTCATTAATTCATTCATTCATTTTTTAATTGATTGTAACTTAATTATAAGCAACATTTGTTAGTAAACATTATAATCACTTTTTACATATATGGCAGCTATATGCTATAGTTATCCCATCTCAACAATAAGTTCAAATTGTAATCGATTGCAGATAATAATATTGGCCAAATTTGCGAAGATATTTTGTAAAATAAAGACAGTTTCCATATAGGAACCTGAGTTTATTCGGTTCGTTTGTACAGCAACTCAACAGTATAGTTGTCTGATAACGGTTCCGACAAATTCTTGGCGAGAAAAGGGAGTGTGCAAAAGTGCAGATCAATTCCTCAAAAACTGGGGACTAGTTAGCGTATATGCAGATGGACTGGCAGACGGACATGACTAAATCGACTCAGCTCGTCAGCTCGTCACGCTCTAATTTCAGTTTGGGGATCACACGAAGCTAAATCTGGGGTTTACGGAGCTTGATCGATGGTATTCAATCACAGTCGTGACTCGATGCGATAGTGCGTTATCATCGCGAGAAATCCATGAGTTGTTCTTTCACAATTCCGCCCGTTTTCGACGGATGTTCTCACGCAAAAGCCTCAATACGTATACAATGAAATAGACCTCCTTATAAACCCATGTCTCATCGGCAGTTATAATGCTCTCCATGAATGTGGCATCGGAATTCGCACGATCAAGCATGTCCAAAGAGACCTGTTTACGGTGATCTTTTTGAAAAAAAATTCAGTTATATCGGGATGAGTCCAGCAAGTACGCGTTTCATACCCAAAATATCCACCAAAATTATTCGAATGGACTCGCGAGAGATTTCAAGCTCTCTTACCATCTCTCTAACACTTGCCTGACGATTTTCAAGCACCATATCCTTTACTTTTATATATTTTCATCACTTGAAGAAGTCGAAGATTATTCAGAACGAGGCATGTCTTCAACGATGTTGCGAACGTCTTTGAAGACTTTGTACCACTCGTAGACTTGTGTTTTTGAAAAAACTAAATCACTGTAAGCCTTTTCCTATATTTTGAATTGAGAAGTTGCTAAGCTTTATGGAATTTATTTTCTTCGAGTATGCCCGATCTTATCGCATCCGTAAAGCTGCAAATGTTCTTCTCTAACTAGTCAGCCCTAAGGGATTTAACAGTATAGATTATTGACCTGACTGCTTTTTTACTTGTTACTCCTTTATAGAGCATAAAGCCTCTACAATGCTTTTTTTTATAATTTTTAATTGGCTAGAACATTCTGAAGACAGTTCGTAAACACTTTTTGATGAATGCTTGAAGTCTTTGAGTCTTAGAAAGAGATAACAGCCGCGTTTCATTTCAATACAATAGCGTCGACTTCTTGAAGATTAATTAGAGCTTAGTGCTTCTGGAAATCTGCGAGCTTGCCCACACCGACCAGACATCACTCTGTCCTTAATTGTCCTGCAGCTGGTATCCGCTGCTCCCTCAATTGTTATAATGCTTCCGAACTAGCAGAAGCTGTCGACTAACTCAATTTCCTGATTGTCAGTCTTTATGTAGCTTCTGCTGGAGCGACTGACTCTCACGGACTTCGTTTTTGCGTCTGTTATCTCCAGTCCAACGAGTATTGACTTTTTTGTTCATGTTGCAGATTGTGCGATATAAGGCAAATGTTATCTGCCAAGTCCTCGAGTTGCGTTGTGAAATTCCTTACGACACCTATTCCCTTGTTTATGGTGAACTTACTCATATCATAGTTTAGAACGCTAGTGAAGAAAGGAGGAGAGAAAGGGCAGTACAAAAGGATAACTTAGCTCTACATAAGTATTAAACCTGAGGTGAGCTTCGGAGCTATTATGAACCAAATGTTTTAGTGCACATATCTTACTTGCACAGAACCGGCGTTTGGAAATAGGTTTCTTCTATTTTTGAACGGCTTTCCGTTATGAAATAATAAAATATGATTTTTTTATTGATGATGAGTAGAAGTTCTTGTTTAACAGCTGATTTGACAACTAACCCTTTAGGAAATTCTGTATTTGAAAACAACATTCTTTACGCCAACAAAATTATATATTGCTGATAGTAATCTTAGGTCAGGTTAGGTTAGGTTAGATGGATGATCTCGAGACATCGCACGTGGACTGCTATATATATACAAATTTGCCCCTTGACCAATCCTGAACGAACTGTTAATGAGTTTAAGGCTAATATCGCCGCCCTGACATCTGAGTGGATGGTCACTTCACTGAAGGAGGCTGCACTTCGAAGCAATAAATCTACTGCTACTTTAAGGGCTGCAACCTCGTCTTGGAAAGCACTGCAATAGTCAGGAGGTCTGAAGATGAAGTTCATAGAGAACTCTTGACAATAAAAGTGCAGGGGCACCAACCTTTGACCCATATGAAAAGAAGCTCACTGTCCCTCTCCTCTAACAGCTGTGGCAATCTTGGTTCATAGTAAATGTAAATCTTTATACTTAGCATAATGATAACTTACTGTACATGTGGAGCACTATTTATTAACATCTTGTCACATGGGAACGTAATTTAAGCCTTATCTTCATAGCTGAAAATTTCCATAGTTCACTATGAAAGATTATTTAATGTGTAAGTGTTCAACGATGTGTTTTTATCTTTCTTCATTTTATTATATTTTTTTATATTTAATTAGTAACTTCATTAGAAAGATAAAGAAATTACTTCTTATATAAATAATAATGTTTACCTTACTAGTAAACAATAAATAAGATAATAATTAATAATTATACAAGTACTTTATCAGTCAATAATGAATTTCTTCTATTTACTTCTTTTTTCCATTTGAGCACTCGACAGCATTCCTCTTTGCTTCACCGCAGTGTAGCTCTTTATACTTATTAGCGTTTCTCATGATAATGCGCCTCATGACAAAGGGCTATAATATCGCCCATGGAATGATGTGTGGTTGTAGAAAACCTTCTTGGCGTTGTAGTCCCTCAGTTATTTGCCAAGTCCTCGAGTTGCGCTGTGAGATTCCTTACGATACCTATTCCCTTGTTTATGGTGAACATACTCATGCATCGCTTAGAACACTAGCGAAGAAAACAGGAGAGAAAGTCCCTCAGTTGAGATAATGATTTGAAATTTTGCATTTGTCCTTACCTTCCCAAGAAGCTCCACATATTTAAGAACTGCCGATGACGGCCCAATATAGCATATAGCTGTCATACAAAATAAAAGATCGGAGTCAAGTGCTTGAATGGAGAACATTTTCATTTGACGAGACATCTTCATGAAATTTGGAATGGATTATATCAAAAAAAAATTCCTGGAGATCATACTTCATCGTACTTGTTGTCCTTATTTTATTTCATGTTATATTCCATATAAATAGCTTTAGGTTTGTAATAGAGACGATCACCCTTAGCTTAGAGTTTTTTTTTCGACTGTAGATAGAAAGCTTAATTAATTAAAAGCTAAATCTCGATCTAATACATGTTCCAAGATGGCATTGTAACTTCTATCTTCTTCTTCTATTTTCTTCTTCTATCTTCTCCTCCGACGTCCATTATAGTACTGCGATCAAAAAGTAAGGTGCGAAGATTATCGTAAACTCTTTAAGGGACCAAAATGTCCACAAATAATATTTGAGCGTTATCCACGCAAACGACGCAGGCATTTCATCTGAAACAATCGGAAAAATGTGGTTCATAATCACAATGTTACAGAACTATCATTAGTTCTTCTCAACCTTTTGCCAAAAACTTGACTCAGATCGTTAAACAACCATCATAAGTTTCTGATGGTCTTGTGCTTTCCCTAGCTGTTCAAAAAACTCAAAACGCCAATGCCGTTTTGACACGATTAAGGAGAAGGCTATACCGGAAAAGGCTATTCAGACAGTTGCGAAAATTGGAAAAAGCGTGCGCAGACATGCGTTCTATTAGACGGGAATTATTTCATAGGAGAAGAGATTAATTTGCAATAAGAAATAAAGAATTCACATTTTATAAAACAAAGTCACCTTACTTCAGGCTATGCCGAACTTTTATCTTATGTAATACATCCCGTAGCAGACACCAGTCATCATCGAAACAGAGTCTTCATCCGATAGACTTTAGTCTCTAGTCACTATCTGCAAAAGAGTGACTCCCAACTATTGTGTCAAACAAATTGCGTTGCTCATGGTACTCAAGACATGACAACTGAACGCAAGTACTAGGATTGAGTTAAACATTCCAACTCTTACTTCATTTTCAGAAGAGTACACGCATTCACTTCACTGCTTACAACCCTTATTTTACGGTTAGAATGAAAAAATTACAAGTCTGAGCTCGGTGCAAATAAGTATGATAGAAGCCAAATCTTTTTGAACATCCTTCATATTATAGGTCTTCGAGAGATTTTACAGCAGCAAAAAGAGAGGAGAGAATAAAATGCATAACAATGTGGCAACTACGGTAGCAAACTTCCTGCAAAGGACGATGGATGTCCAAACTGTTCCAGACATACATTCGTGGCTAGATAGATAACATAGACAGCTAATTTTTCGTTTGACCCAAATACTCAGCGGCCGTGGGTGCTTTAAAAGCTCCCTATACAAATATTGTTATGACTTTAGTCCGTATTGTGCGACATGTACAGAGCGTATAGAAGACTCTGAACATGTACTCTATCATTGCCTTCAGTTTTCAATTAAAAGGAAAAGCTGTAAACCAAACTTGAGGGTAGACGAACGGTGGACAGTTTGACTATGCGCGAGTCCTCTGTAAAAGAGAAAGCTGGCAGCAAAACGGCAGATCAAATTATGATAAGATTGAGAACTTTTCAACAGATTAGGTGTCAGTCATTCCTAAATATCTTCTTCATTCCCATGAAGTTCAGTGGTCCCGTGCGAGAGACGTGAGATGGGAGTAGGTTAGGTTTAGCAGATTAAAGTCCCACACTGCGGCTTTCGATACTTCTTCCTGCTATCAAAAAAGGCTATTCGAAAAATTGCGCTGTAATTAAAAATCATTTGAAATCTGAGATATTGAGATTTTGGCACTTCTTAGCTCCTTGCAACAAATTCTAAGGTTTACAGCTTCTATGCTTAAAGGATTCTCTCTAATTCCCAAAAAAAAGAAAACGAGTTTCTCTTTCCATTACTAGTAACTCAACGCGAATCAATTTCCCAGCGCTGACCTTGATGAATGAGCAATATACTTCTAATAGAAATCATTAAAATAAATAACTGGCTCGTAAACCTGTCCACAGCGTGAATTAATAAATAACTATATAATTTACATTTCATCACCGTACTCTGCCCTAGATTACAAACAAAATTTGTGCACAGCTGAGAAAAATTCCAAAATCTCTCAAACGAGTTGGTGCTCTCAGCTCTCACACACACACACACCGCACCAATAAATGAAGCATTGTTGCCGCTCACACGTGAATATGCAAATTGAGCGCGCATTGTGGATAGCCGCGCTCTCTCAAACATAAGTGTGCGTGTGTGTGTGCGCGCGTAGCAACTCTGCGCATAGCCCACCTGCGATCGAAATTGGCTTAGCAGAGCGGATTGCGGCGCGCGCACACGATCTTAGCCGCACCGAGCCATTGTTTATATACGTGTTTGTATGCATGTACATATGTGCTCTTAAATATGCAAGTGTACGAGTATTGTAACTGTCGGCACCTACCGGTGTGAAGACGATCTGCTGTGCGCTGCATAGTCAGTAGAATTTAGACGCCGCGATTGATGGAATACACGCGACCAATGTAACGGGTGTAAAGTAAATTAACGGAAAATTCGCGACGATGAAGAACGAATTTGCAAATGGTTGTGAAAATGCTTCGTATTTACAGAATGGTTTTACACACCAAGAAATACCACGCGAAAATGAGGAAGACCCCGCAGCCGTCTTTGATTCTGACGACATTTACGCGCATTACGCGCCGTCAGTGCGTTTGTTGCGCATACGAAAGACTATAACGGGTTCGTGTGGCTTCCATTTGACACGCACCAAGTGGGATCCCTATCCGTGGGTGCGTATGAGTGATGCCAAGTGCTTCGTTGCGCATGCTTAACGATTAATCTAGTTACTATGCGTTCGGCCCGCAATCGCTGAGCGCAACAAAATCAATACTTAGATATACATACATATAGTTGCATTATGTAATTTGTAATATTATTTGTTAACCGCTTTGCCTTGCCGTTTTCACTGATGCATTCGTTCTCGATTTCCATTGTTATTAGGTGAGCGCGGTCGATGCACATACCGCAGCGGAAATGAGCGGTCTGCAGCCGGGCGATTGTGTGCTGGAGGTCAGTAAGTTCCACAAAAAGCATAAAAATTTAATGTTTATGCAATAAAATGCAATTAACTGACAATTGTTATTTCTTGCATGTGTGTGTGTGTGTGATACTGCATTTGCTGTGTTAAGGTTTGTTTAGCAAAAAGTGAAAAATTCCTACAGTATTCATTCATAACTCGTTCAGACAGCTTTTTTTCTTGAAGTAATAAAATATTTTTATTTCTTTTTTGTAGTTGAAAGTATGGTAATTCAAGAATTTCAGCACAAACGCTTAGAAGTGTAAGCGTTGCAACACTATTCAACAACAAAATTAATTCAATGTCAGAAAAAAATTCACCAAATAGCACAAGCGGAATTTTAGTAAAGTCGTAAAATATAATAATATGCGCATATTGTCATCTTATTATATTCTTGAGTTGGTGTCTGTTAATTATATGGGGTGTAGGGCGATTTTAAGCCGATTTTATTCACTCTAAACACACTAAAAAACACGCTCTTTCAATTTTTTGAAGATAACTCACATTTTGCCCGATATATGCGTTATAAAGTCACCTGGAAGTTCGAAAATCTTTTTATTAGGTATATGAGGGGGTAAGGGAAGTATTGAACATATTCAAACCATTTTTGATAGCAAAAAAACTACTGTAAGGAAAGTATACTCCCTCAATTTCAATTATATATCTGACACTCTGACCTATATTTTCGGTCAATAGTCAACTATAGATACTTAGGTCCACATATTCGGTACCTAGGATCTTGAACTGTTTTGATTAAATTCGGAAAATGTTTGGTCATAAAGTGGCATACACTAAAGGCATTATTCGAGCAAAATTTAATCTCGTTATATTAATTGCTTCTTGATTTGATCACTGGAAAGGAAAGAGTCAGATAAAGTTTAAAAATCTGTTATTTGGAAAATGGGCTTGATTGAAGTCCAATACCGCCTATTTTCGCACTGCAACATAAGAATGTTAGACGAATGATACTTATCGAGTTTGGCCGAAATGGTTGGCTGGGTTCCGAGATATGTGATTCTACCAAAAACTGGTCGCCATCACGCCCATCGTCCAATTTTCACAGGGAGGTAAATTTTTTTGTCTCTGGCGTATTTAGTTATTGATTTATTTTAATAGTTTTTAACAGTACCGTTATATGGAGTGACCAAGGTTATCTTCCGATTTCAGCCATTTTCGACAGTAATTATTATATCATGTGCGCTAAGCAAATTTGTTGTTGTAGCTTCATTGGTTTAGGAGTTTTGTACATTAAATATATTGGATGGCGGTGCCACGCTTACTTTTTTAAAATTGTTTGCTCACATAAGCTTTCCTTTAAATTATTTTTATCAAGTTACAGTTCGCACGGACGGAGAGACAGACGAATGGTCACCCGGATTTCAACTTCTTTTCGTCATCCTGATTATTAGAACCTGATTATTAGATAGAACATCTATATCTATCTCTCTTAGTTTTAGGTGATACCTATAACCGTTAGGTGAACAAACCCATTATACCCTGTAGCAACATGTTGCAGAAGTATAAAAATATAAAAAAATATTAATATATGCAAAATATGATAATATGCGATAATTATGTGATAAATATTTATGAAACTGAGATATATGAATCCGTTAACTATGCTAAGATAAAACCAATTAATTTAAAAATAGAAATTTTCAAACATAAATGTCCATATTATTGCTAAAGTTTGTTTAAATAGTAGGAATTTGGAAGAGAAATCCACTAGATAGGAGTGAAGGTCTAAAATATCGGTGTTTCTTTGAATAAAACGCAGGATCGAAGACGGTTTTAGACCCATGGTGTCTTATGTAAAGTTGTTCAAAATGATCCGTAGAACAATTCCCGCAAACGCGTTTTTTACCATTTTTTGGCTCCCTGTAAATCAACCCGCTTAATGTGTACTTATAGATACAGACTTTCGCTATTGTACTAGTAGAGAAGAAAATGTGAGTTAAGTAAAAAAGCAAACATTTGTCGGGAAGCCAGAAATTGACTCTGAACTAAGAACTTGGTAATGACTTAATCTACTTTATATATGACACACGTTTTTCTAACCGTCTTACGTACTAAATTGTGCCCCAAATGTCACACATAAACCAAAACACCTGTGTAAGTTTTAAATGTTTACCACCATTCCTTTGACAGCTTTCCGACACTTCAAACTGAAATAATGTATTTCGTCACATTGGCGTCAAAATGTAGGAGAGAAATGTAAGTTGTAAGAATTTCATTGGAAAAAAATTGATATTTCGCTATAGTATAAAGATACTTTCGCTTAAGAATTTTCAGTATAAATCAGAGTCTATTCCAGTTACGGTTACTGTGTAAACTGGTCTAATTTGATGATGAATTTGGGTCTAAGTATTGGGAAGAGACATAAAATGTACTAGTGCTCTCAAAGTCATTTTATTTAAAGGTTTAGAAAAGTTTCCATACAGGAGCTTGATTTTGATCAATCAGTTTGTATGGCAGATATATGACTTATGCTTATGCTGGCTGCTCCTATGTCTTTTAAAGATTGTACCGTTTCCTTAGACAATTGATCGAGATGTTTATAAGGTAGCTATATCACGGTTTCAACAAATGACCAGACAAAAAGACATATTGTACCTTCAGAAAGATTTAAAATTTTCATGAATTGGGGTCCTTTCGCTATATATCTTTTGAAAATTTTTTATGATTTCCGAAGCGATATTTTGTTTTGGTGACTAATAACATTAGGATTTTGAGATTATCAGGACCTTAACGGGAACTTTTTTCCATGACACCAATTTACTAGTATTTATTTTTATAATATACTAGCTGACCCCGCAGCCGTTTCCTGCGTGATATTATGTGTTTTGAAATGCAAAGAAAGTTAAATTTATTACTTAATTTTTTTTTTAATGTAACGCAGCTTAATAAACAACATTTTTTGGTTTCTATGCCGGTGTACAGAAAAGAATCGTCAGCACGCCACGTATGTATATCTGGCCATGTGAAAAACATAGCATTTCCAAATCTATGCCATACACTATCCGACTATCTTTGTGTCCTGTTGATTGTCATATCAAATGCAAGTTTCATTGGAAACGGAACACGTTTGAACGTCGATAGAACATCGATAGAACTCAAAGGAATTAGTAGAATCAAACATTCTGCCCCCTTGTATTCGATAGATGCGTCACAATCAGTCGGGTTCCATTACACATTGAGACGCAAATGATGCGGTGGCATACCAAGCTTCTCCAAAGAATTTAGAACTTCCACTGTATAATTCACGGCATCGTCTTTATTGTCAAGACGATCAATCGATTTGTATGAGCGCAAGTCTCCCGGAATTTGACTTTGAATCTGAATTCTCTGGGTTGAAATACACTCTTTGTCCATTCTCCAAACGTGCGACAAACCTCTCCTTTGCCACTCAACAGAGTACATCTAGAATCTAACAGCACCACATATACGTTGCCTCAAGATGAAATGCATCAAACATTGTAACTGTTGTTTGAAAAGTCGTGCTCTGACATCCAGACGATCGCTTGCTGATTGACAGCGATCCATAATTCCGCACGTATGTCATCGTATCCTGGGAGTACTCGTTCATGTGGCTTGGGGTGCTATACGTTGATGGCAAAAGAACGCCGACCCATATTAGCGCGACCTCTTCGTTGCTTCGTAACAAATTTCAATCTGTAGTTGATCACTTTGAGTGAAACACACATAACGTTTTCACTGAATAATTTTCAATAATTTTTCTTTTGAATAGCAAATGACAAATTTGAACGATTCAAATAATTGAAAAAATATAAGAAAATTGTGTGTGAAAAAAGTTCAGTTTTCCGATTTTTTCTAACAAAAGGCATACTGTTTTTTTTTCTAAACCTTCTCCGATCTACAGCGAACAATCTCTGAATTTCATCAAGATTATTTCAGCCGTTCTCGAGCCCTTATGGGAAAAAGAAAAGGGCTGTATATAGGCGTTTTCCGGCAACTATTCGAAATTTTCTCGCCGTAAAAACTATCTTTGAACTTCAACGAACATTAAAAAAAAACAATTGGCCTAATTGGTCCAGACGTTGTTGAGTTATGCGCTTGGCAACACATATTGCGATTCATTTTTATATATAAGATTTTAGGCATCGTAAATTTAGGCAGCTCAGTTTTATTGATTAAGTTTTTCTTGAGCTTAAATTGTCTTGTGTTGATAATTGATAATATATGTATTTAGAATTCAACACGCTTTTTGTATATTAACCGACTTCTAAATTCGCATCAAAATGAAATTTTCACTGTGTAATACTTTTTTGTATGATTTTCACCACCAGAAGACAATGTACTATTTTCTTCTCTACTTCTGACATTAATAATATTACACGAGTGTGTAATACACAAATTGTGTATGTACTACATATATACACAATAATTCCCGATGTACTGTAATCTTTAAGCATATCGTTCTAATGCAATTCTTATAGCACATTCTAAATTCGCCAGGACAGCCATGTCGTATACGTAATTTTTGCTGAAGAAAGGACAACTTCAATATCAAGTCAATGAGATAGGTTCTGAATTGTATTATGTGATGCCATAAAAATAGAACTCCTTTAATTCGAACTTATAAGTGAGCAAAGCAGCTTGTGTCCAATAAAAATTTCCAATCTCATTGGTTCTGTGTGACATCTCAAAGTGTGAGCCCCAATGCCTTTATGCCTTGATAACACAAACAATACAGCAATACAGAAGGAAGTGCTGAGGGAACGCCATATCGTCTGCTGCCATAGATCTTTTGCAGCTAACGTGCGGTAAGGTTCACAATCTACAGCATGCACGCTGTTAGAACCTTAACAACTAGGAAGAGGGATGGCCATATATTAAAGAAGAAATAATTTAAGCGCTTTTAAATGTCAAAATTTGAAGGGTTTTAGATGAGTATTCAAAGCACAGCTTCACATTTGCTACGAATTTGCTTTTTTATAATTTTTACAGCCTTAAAAAGCCTTCAGCTTAATTTTTGCTTTGGAAATTATATAAGTTATTGTTTCCCAGCGCTTTGACATACATTTTAAATATATTTCAATGACTACCTTCTTGTATGAATTGTAAAACGAACAAAAGTGGAGTTTGAAGGCAATCAGGTGTAGAATTTCCCCAATCTTTCACCATTCGCTTAATATTTGCTGTTTGCTTAGTACGTTTTGAAATCCCTTTCAAGATATGACACACTTTTTTATTAAAAATAAAGTTTAGTAATATAAATTTCTAACAATAATAAAACTTCTAGCTACAGTTCTAAATATACTTAACAATTTTCACATCACTTATAAAAGCTACACCAGTACCGGCTGAAAAATATTGACAATCGAACACGCGCTCTATTAAATTAATGCCAATTAAAATCTTCTCTGATTTGTGCAAATATAAAAAAAATAGTTGCTATAATTATATAGCTTTTATGGCGTAATGATGTCATAATACTTGTACATGTGTTGTTTTTGCGCTGTTTTTGTTGTCGTTTTTGCCAACAATTACTTTCGTTCTATTTTTATATTATTTTTATTTTTTTTTTTAATATTCCTTTTTATTATTACTTTTTAACCTTTGATAGAAATTTATTCACACTATTCTTTATTTCTGGTTTATTATATTTTCAGCGTTTGAGAGTTTCTGTTAAAACCCTCACTTTTTTATTTTCCATTCATGCCTCTCATTAACTCAGTTTTGTTTTGAGGCAATCATACACTCATGCACATGTTCATATGTATACTAAATATTAATGTAATGCGAGTTGTAATTAAACGCCGCATTTCTTTTTGTGATTCATATGCAAGTCATGACGAGGCCAGCAAATGCATACAGTTCGTTGTTTTTGCGTTTGCTTTTGTTTTGAATTCGTAAACAATTGTGACGTTTTGTAATACGCATAACGCATTGGCAAACCTGATATCTTGGCATGCATTCAATATTACCTTATTTTTGGAACACTTGTTCTAATTATAATATTACGTGGTTGACTCAGCTTGCGAAATATGGGAAATATTCATAATATTTTAGTTTTTTTCATGTAGTATTTTAGTTAGCGTACCAGAGTTCAGCAATAGCTTGGACTTTATTCTCATACAAGATTGGTTCTAAGGAGTCAGTTATAGGATGAAAAGTCTTTAAGAAATCGCGCAAAAGTTTGTTTCTTTGAAGCAGCTCTAGAATTGCTCAGCAAATCTTCAGGGTGTAATGATGGGTTGGTCAAAATATTGGACACTTGAAATAAAGCAAAAAAAAAATGTTGGAAATATAGCTCATGTATATTTTGGTAAAGAAAAAATCAGGTATAATGTTTTATACTAAACCTTCTTGGGCTAAAATTTTCTTAGTGCATTTCAAGAGATTTTTACTTATATGCTCACAAAATAGTGTTTATGCCGAAGAACGAAATGCAAATGACAGAGTTCAATGTAAAAACACTAAATCATGGTTCATAATGAAATCGTCCTTTCTTATTTACAATTATTCTAAATTCTTTGTAGCCTTTATTATACTTAGCGATACCACTATGCAAAGTCACGTGGCTCTATTTAATTTACTTAACACACATTTTCCATCTTCATGTGCAAAACACAAATATTTGTTGCCACAAGATGTTTTCTTGTTCTACACGCCTTATCTATTGCACAAGTATGTACTTCATTCACACCAAACGCGAAAACTGTCGGCAAATAATTTTGTCTGTGATTTTAATATATATTTTAGAAAAAATTTTGGATTTTTTTGGTCATTTTTAGATTTGGATTTTGGAACATTTTTTACGCTGATTATACTTGAAATATAAAGCGAGGAGACGCGTGTTTGGGTCTAATTTCATTTATTCTCCAAATATGATTAGATAACTCGATGACAATGAAATGAAAGAAACTTTTTTGATCTCGGTCAAATAGTTTGTGAAGTAAGGAATTCCATCTACTTATATGTATATGTGGGTATCAGATAATGGGTTGTCAAAAAAGTCTAGCGGTATTTTTATTGAATTTTTTTTTTTTTACTGAAATTGAAATGAATTTTTGATGACTCATGCCCAGCTCTTGACCGATGCTACGGCCGGTGATGCCGGTGATGCTATGCCGGTCTCTTTCGACCAATTCAGAGCGTGGCGCATCTTCGACCACCTCTACACCAGAACGAAAACTTTGAAACCATCGTTGTGCGGAGGAAATGGAAACTGTATCGGGTCCATAAACTGCACAAATTTTATTGGCGGCTTGAGATGCATTTTTGCCTTTATCGTAGTAGTACGAGTACTGTAAAATATGCCGTATTTTCTCTTTATTTTGCTCCATGTTTGCGACGCTGTAACTCACGAACGACTTAAAAGAAACGACAATCAATCAAACACGTGTTAGCGCGTGAAATGAGCTTTCCAAAAAGGTATAGCATGACCCGATGCGACGAATTAAACTAGAACTACGCGCTTTCAGCACCAACTAGCGAAAATACCGCAAGACTTTTTTGACAACCTAATATATCCTTATATCTATTTAGAGTAATCTTTGGTGAAGGAAACTATTACATTATAATTAAGAGTATGACAAACTATAACATATTAAAATGAATCATTAGAATCCTAACAGATTTAGAAACACCAATTGTTCATAGTCTACATATATTAAAAAAGGTATGGATTACTATTCTTAAATCAATTTTATGTCCAGAATCATTACCGATTACTGTAAGGTTAATTCGCAGATTGTTCGGTTTGGACTGTTTGAAATTTTGGAGTTGTTTTCTTTAATATATTAGTACTTCTTTTTAAATAGGTATCGCTTGAACACACTAAACCTAAGGCATTACTTAGCTCTAACCAAAAAAAGATTTATGAAATATTTGTATTTAACTCTACTTTGGCTTTTCTAGAAACATTATTCATCGCTGGGAGATCAATTAGTTAAGAACAGAACAATTTATACAAGCAATACTAAAAAGCCTTTTAATACATTTAAGCTGATAAATAGTGTCATGATCTATTAAAAAGTGTTTATTCAATAAAAAAAGATATTTGATATTTTGCTTCGTCATTTACTTGTGATGTGTCTATATTGAAAATATACTTGTATAATTAGAAAATATTTCTATGGTAACTGCGAATAGACTGAACTGACTTTGATAATTAAATTGCTTTGGAATTGCACGAATAATATTTCACACAAGATAATAATAACCGCGACAATCTTAAATAAATATGTACAGTTGTTTTGATGACATACATGCTTGTATATAAATATATATTTACAGACACATATTTACAGGTACATGTATATTCACTTGTGCCAATGTGAGTTGTTTTGAAAATTTCTAAAGGGTTTACTTAACACATATTTGCAAATATTGCAGTAAAATGTAGGATACATATATATGAGTACTAGACCGGGTCGATTTTTTTTTTTTTTTTGAATCACGTAAAGAAATCGAAAAATCGCGAATGCGGTAATGTTCAACGGATCATTCTGAACAAATTTGCCCAAAAGACCATGGGTCTAAGACAGATATTTTTAGGGTGAAGTTTAAAAAGTCTGAATAATCGTTTGTACGGGAGATATGTGATAAAGGTAGTTGTCCGATCTGACCGGTTCCAACATCTGATCTATATAATATCAAAGTGCACCATACTAAAATTCATTTGGATATCTCAAAAACTGTTGAATAAATGTTTATGATCAGTAAAAAACTTCACCTTAAAAAACGCTGGCTCGAAACCGATTTCAGACACATTGTCTCTTCGGCAAAGTTTTTCAGAATGATCCGCAGAGCAATTGCCGCTTACGCAATTTTCCCATTTTTTGTTGGCTCACTGCAAATCAACCCGCCTAATGTATACTTATAGATACAGCAGAGTACAGAGTATAAGTAATGGATTCTAGCGTTACTGTTTCAACAACGTTTTGCCACTATTATACTAGTAGAGAAGAGCATTTAACGAGGTTGAAAAGCAAACAATGAAGTAGGAACTTGGTAATGACTTAATCTACTTTATATATGGCATAGGTTTTTCTAACTATTTTAGGTACTAAATTCTGCCCCGGATATCATTCAAAAACCAAAACAGCTGTCTAAATTTTATACTCTAAGTCTTATATGACAAAATTGCTTTTGTTGCAATCAACATGTTTCATATGAAAACTATTCTGAGTTCATATTGTTACTGTAATTAAAGCTTGTTTAACGGCGCTTACAAAGTACTTAACAAGGCTTTAATGACATTATATCATTAACTCACTATTTTACTTAAGTAGATTTAAGCGCTGCTCAAATATCGTTGTTTCTAAGACAGATGTGTTTTATAACAGAATGAACATATTTTTAGTATTTGCAAAACTTAGTGTTAGAATGCCACGAAAACGTTTACAGTCCTTCTTTTGAGACAGCTTACCGACACTTCAAACTCAAGTAATGTATTTCATCAAATTGCCCTGAAAATGTTGGAGAGAAATTTTGAATTTTAAGAATTACATTGGAATAAAATATTAATATTTCTATAAAGACACTTTTGCTTAAGAATTTTCAATAAAAATTTAGACTCTATTCTAGTTACGGTTATTGTGTAGTCTAATATTATGACTACTTTGAATACTGAGTATTGGGAAGAAACCTAAACTGTACTAGTACTCTCAAAGTCATGGTATAAAAGCTTATAAAGAGTAATCTATTTCGAGGTTTCTCACTTTTTTAAAGAAAAAACATAGAAAATTCAAATGTTATTTATTATCATACTCATATAATCATTCACAAGAACATTTATTTAACATTTAACATTTATTTTTTGAAGATTATCTCTTTCAAATGTTGGCCGTGGCTACGTCTCAGATGGTTCATCCTTTGAGGCTAATTTTCAATGACCCTTTCGAACATTTCGATGGTAACTGGTGATTGACACGCGTGATGGTTTTCTCCAAGCCCTAAATCGAAACGGGATTGTTCACATAGACTTTAGACTTTACATATCTCCACAGCACAAAGTATAACAGTGTGATATCAGACGATCTTGGGAGCCAATTGATTGGCGAAAAACGTGAAAATAACTGCTTCTCTCAATAAATCCACTCATTGATGCGATCTGTGAGAAGTGGCGTCGTCTTATTGAAACCAAATTTCGCCGAAATCACTTTCAGGCATCAAATTGTGGATTATCATGTCGCGATAACGGTCGCCATTGACGGTTATGTTCTCACCGGCATCATTTTTGAAGAAATATGAACCCATGATTCCACCGGCGCATAAACCAAAGCAAACCGTGGTTTTTTCATTTATTCTGGATGAAATGACAGCTCTTGAATATATTTAGGTCGCTCTTCGTCCTAAATGTGGCAATTTTACTTCTTTACATACCCATTGAGCCAGAAAATGGCCCCATCGCTGAACAAAAGTTGGCTCGAAAACGGCTGATTTTCTCGCAAACTTTCAACAGACCATAGAGCGAAGCGATGACACTTGGGAAGGTTGAGCGGTTTAAGTTTTCGACAAGCTGTATTTTGTATGCTTTCAATTTAAAATTTCGACGTGAAATACGCAAAGATGTTTTATAGGTCAGTCCGAGCTGTTACAAACGGCGCCGAATCAACTCTCCACGGTCTTTGTTTACACTCTCAGCTACGGCGGCTATGTTAACTTCACTGCGTTCTGTACGTGGTCTATACGGTTGAATATTATCCAATAATGAATGCTGGGTCTCAAGGTGGGTAATAGTGTGGCGAATAGTATGCTCAGTAGGCCGATTACACTGACCTTAAGTTAAGCGAATCACGCTAAACACATTCTTTACAGAACGTGAATTTTCGTAATAAAGTTGAACGATTTATAAACGCTGTTCAGGCGTAAGTCTTTCCATGGTGAAATGCCAAACGATATTGAACAAAAATAACATGGAAGTTTGACAGGACTCTCTGTTGATCTGTTAATAAAAGGCTATTGAAAAAAATACCTCTAACGTATCACCATTTAATAAATTTCCATTCAGGAGCTTGATTTTGATCGATCAGTTTGTATAGCTGATGATGCTGTCCTAATGCCAGTTTTTTTAGAGATAATGAATGCAAGGCGCTTTTTCGATACTTGAGATCTTACTTCGAGAGGCTTTTGGCTTCAAGTACTTGTCAAGTGTGTATGAGAAAGATAGAGTTTAACATAAGCAGAGCTAATGCTGGGAAACATTGCTGAAGTAAATTTTAATCCAACTAGTTTGGAAAGGGATGCATGAGATATTGCACAAATTGGCGGAAACTAACTGACAGAACACTTAACCTGCTAAAAATTAAAAAAATTTTGATCTTCATTACAAAACCTATAATCATTTCCGTTAAATTATCGTCGAAAATGTTACTTATTTCCCGAAAATAGATATTTATATAACGATTTAACTAACTAAACTCTGTATTCACATAACCACACGTATTTACTCATAATAAAATCACGTCTAAATTATAAGTGGGCAGAACATTCTCAGCTGAACATTCTATTAAAAACATTTTATTAACAAAGGTCACTCCAAAGTTTTTTTTTCAATTTGAAATGTGTTACGCACATATTTTCCGCATTTCCAACATTTAGCGGAACACTTGCTCAAGCATGTAATGAAACCCTCTTGCCACCTTCCAGCCGCTCTTGCACCAACACTCTTCGAGTACGCACTCTACGCAGCATAGAAGTTGAATGGGTACTTAATCGTAGACAAGGTCAGGTTCAGGGAGCAAACTAGAACCAGTTACTTACATATACAACATACATACATACACATAGCGACATATACAACCAAAAATGCGTCTATGCAATTAGCTAGCGAATAAAACCATTATAAACAACAACAAAGTGTAACAACAATAACAAGTAGCTGCGGAAGCTGTGTAAATTAACAAACTGGTTTCCAAATTGTAAAGCATTTAGCTCGATGGAAAAGCTCCCAAATGTGTGTATGTATGTGAGTACACTCAAGTAAGCTTAAAGTGGGCTTAGCCCGTGCAGTCGATACAGCAGTTGAACGGCAGTGAGTTTGAATTTTCTGAGTAACGAAAAGTAAGAGAGACCAGCGCAGCTCACTCATTTTGCATTTCTGACGGTAAATCAACAAGTTAATAAAATGTTACCACGCATTTGCTATAAAGCTTTACCGGCACAATTATCGCTTATAAGTAATTGACTTAATGAAATAGTTTGTACTCTGGCCCAGGAATGCCATGACTATCAGAAGATAAATATAAGAGTATACACAAATATAATTGGAGCAATAAGTCTGTGTCATTGTTTCGGCTTTCAAGCGAAATGTCGTCAATTTAAGCCATCGATTTTCCATTTTGCGGTTTTGACACCCAACAAATCATTAAGCGTTGCGATCGACATTTCCGGAGGAACGTGTCAAAGCGACTGTCAAAAAGCTACACAGGATATATAACTAAATATATATACATATATATGCTCACACGCACGCATACGCATATAGTTGATATGTCTGTGTGCATAAAACCGCTTAAAAAGCTAGCTGTGCATTCATATCTACATTTATTAGAGCGGGTCGAAAATGTATTTCCTTGTGCAACGATGTTCAGAAAGATCTTTAGAGTATTTCCCGCATACGCTATTTTTTTCGTTTTTTGTAAATCGACCCGCTCTTATATATATATATTCCGTATACGTATATATCCCCACTTATATACATATTTTCAATAGTAGACCAAAAGAGACAACAAACGACGCCATACTTTTTCCCGATCTTTTCACATTTCTGTTTAGTAAAGTTTGTCATTTCATCGTGAAAAGGTATTCAATTCAACAATGAGTTGGAACTGTTAAATTTTACTACCGAAATTCGAAGCGGGTGGCCTCAACTTTAAGATTTGTGGTCATCATAATCGTCCTGTCAGATAAACAACACAACACAGTTGGCTGACGGCATTTGGTTCACGGTGGGTCAGTCAAAACTAACGAAATAATCGTCATTAATTCACTGTTGGCTGTTATTCTTGAGCTTAGTTTAGTTTTAGCAAGCGTTATTTTTTTGTTAGTTCCGTAGCAATATTGTTTTGGGCCGATCGTTTTTGTCATTCTGAGAACCACAAGGTTGTACGTCTGGCTCCGGAGTTGAATCTTTTGGTCACTTATGATCTTAAACAATCCTTGAATTTTTTTACCTCTCTATAAAGAGAGAATTAAAGAACTCGATAAATTAGTATAAAGCATATTCAATTATCATTAGGGAAGATACCAAGAAGGTAACGTCGGAGATCGTATGTAGGTTGCCTTTATATTTCGCAATCTTTTATAAAACTTTATAGTAAAGTTTGACATTTTTAATGGCATGCATACTCAGAACGTTTTCACATACGAACGCTATTTGTGTTATTTATAGTAACTTAAACCAGAAAATGGAATCAAATCGCACGATTACAACTTATGTCGCGGATTAGCTCATAAAAAGCGCAGGGATGAACTTAATTACATTTTGACGATGAAGCTCTATAAAGTACTAGTATTCATCGATAGTATGTATAGTGATTTCAATCGAGGTCGTGGATCACTGCTAGACGAGTTTCGGGAAAGTTGTTCAAAATCTGTTGTTGTTCCGGAAACTATTGAGGCTGTGCGCAAACTGATATTGCAAGATCGTAGTGCGACCTAGCGTGAAATTGCTACTATATGGGCATTAATGGGACTAGCATACATTCAATATTGCATGAATATTTGACTGTAAACAAATTTCTTTAATTACTTAAAGAAATGCTCGTGTCGATTGGTCGAGAGAAATGTTAATAAAATACGAGAGCGGTGCTTCAAAACATGTCCATTACATCGTGTGGGGTGTTAAATGGTTGATAATATAAGTCCGACAGTAAACACCACTCGGCTGTATAAATGTTTTAAGATGAGCCGAATCCAACAAAAGATTTTTCGCTCCCGAAGCACTTCTAGCAATTGCTTGCCTGTATTTTTAGAAAAACTGGACGTATGGCAACCATAACATCGGAATAATGCAAAACAGTAAATTCTGTGCGTTATACAACCATTTGTTTGCCAGTTGTCTTTCAAGAAATCAGGAAAACCAACCACCGAAAACGGATCACTCTTCACCACGGCTACGCGAGCTCTCACACATCGACTAAAACAACTGCTTTTTGGAGCACTCAAAACATCAATTTGATGAGTCATCCTCCGTACAGTCCTGACTTGGTACCGAATGACTACTTTTTATTGCCGTTCGCAAAAACAAAAAAAAAAACAAAGATGTCAATGCTTTTCGACATCTGAAGAGGCAGTGGATGGGTTCAAGAGAAATATTTTGGAGATACCTCTATCAGAGTGGCAAAAGTGCTACGATAATTGGTTCAAACGCCTGCAAAAGTGTATCGATTTTCGTTGTTTAAAATTTGTTTTTGTTCTCGAATCCCGAAATATAAAAGGCAACCTACGTATAGATTATTCATATAAATAATCAGCAGGGGGCTCAGCTGAGTCGATTTAGCCATGTTTGTCTCTATGTACACTTTCAATACCTCAGTTTTTGAGATATCAATCTGAGTTTTTCGCGCCAAGAAGCTACTCATTTGTGGGAATTGAATCGTGCTACTATACCATTTAGCTGTCATATAAACTGATTTATCAAGAGCAAGATAAATATCTTTTTATAACAATTCAAGGTAAAAAAATGTTATTGCTACAGTGTAGCCGGAGTTAAATTTTTTCCTTGTTTTGTTGAAAAGTTCTGCAAATTAATTATTACGGAGAGGAAGCCTTCAGTCACCACTAAGAACAAAAGATAACATTACTTCCAATTCCAGGGTATTTTCATTTTATCTCATGTGTGTTGTACTACAAACGATCTTGGCTCGTCCATGTGCTTCTTCTTAGCAGACGACTTCTGGAAACGATACAAGAATTTTTCTGATGTCGGATCGCATACTGCCTATTTACTCCTAGCTATAATAATAACGGTAAATCCAAATATGCAACATTCATAAGCTGCGACGTTGGAGTTCGCTAACTAACATAACCAGACATGCGAAAATAAAATTGTTTGTAAAAAATTTCTTAAACCGAAATTTGAGTGCTGTTAGGAATACCTCGAGGTATAGTCTATGAAAAAATATGCTGCATGGATTAAGGATCTGGCTTAGTTAGACATTGTTCGGAAGCAAGCCGAAATTTCAATTTTCGTTTTGTCTAACTGTTTCTGAAAATCCAGAGAATAAGTGGCTCTCGGGTTTCCCCATATATCCCCATATAAATATGTATATACATTCTTGAATGAGGGAAGTATTCTCATGGCGTAAGGTATTTCTACACTGCAAGATCATTCAACATCTTTAGTAGAACCGAAGTGAGATATCAGCAAACTTTCCATGCTTGAAAGTAACTTTAGTTTACGGCAGAGTGGTCTTGATTTCCATTATTCATAATCACGCTCGTTAGCCATTGAAACATGGTGTAAACTGCAATGTTCTGTTAAATATTTAAAACAGTTTTATATTGCTATAACAATGAATTATTCTTATTCAGCGAAAAGAAGCTCCTGGTTTCAGGAGTCTAAATATAACTTATTCTCGCTTATTTCGAGGTACTGGGTAAATCAAAAGTGTGCTAACCTAATGCTATCCTGTACTCATATAGTCCTGTCTACCCTTCTGTAAGCTTTGAGGTTTTGTTGTATTGTGTTGTTGTAGTGCTGTCATTGATTTGGTGAATACTGCAACAACCTGCAGCAATTTGGCCGCAATGACAACAACAACAACAACAACGTGTAGAAATACCAAGGCAACTGGCAGGTAAATATAACCACAAATTCACTCTCGCTCGCAAGCATATGATAACTGACACATACATACATATATATATGTATATATTTGTATATAACTTGCATCTTTGCCGCTTTACTTCACATTTAGTTCTATTACGAGATTTTTCGTGTGTGGCTGTGTGTGTGATTTATGCCGTTCTATTTTCACTTGCATATGTGAACTCTAATGCTCTCATATATGTATGTATGTATGCGTGTGTGTGTGCGGGTGTGCGCGAGCGTTGCTCGTTTTGTTCGTTTGCAAAATGCGGAAAATACAATTTTTAAAATTTCATTTTTAGGTTAATGGCGAAGACGTGTTGGGATTGCGCATAACGGATATTGCAAAATTGGTTCAAGCCAAATCAGGACATGTCACGTTGCTGCTCTGGAACTGTGGTAGTGATTTCAAATGTGACCCGGAGGTAAATTTTGCATTCACATTGCATCCTCACAAACATTTTCACATTTTTGCCTTTATATATATATATATATATGTGTGTGTGTGTGTGTGTGTGTGCATATATGTGTGATTTGATTTAAGTAAATTATGGCATAGTTTGTGTGGAAATAATAGCAAAGTGAAAGCGAAAACTGCTTAGTCTACCTTGCAACCGTTCTCATTTTGCAGTTGAAAAGTGATTAGTCTCTCTGTAAGCCACATTGTGGTCGATATGTGCAAAAAGAAATAGAGAAATCAAGGAAACATTGGGAACGGTGCGGATGGGGCAAACAGAATGGCGACTGGAATTTTATTAAATAATTTTTCTAAAATTTTGTTGAATAGAAGTAGCGATTTTTAAAGAGCAGTAAATTGAGTTTACAAGAGCGTGAATCAGGATTTAATCTTGAGGATAATTTATGGCATAGAAAAACTCCAAATGTGGCAAATAAGCTCATGATAATAATATGTAAAAAGAGAACACTTAAAATTGATCACTCAGTATTCTTCTTCTTCACCTAGAAATAATTTCGAAAAACCAAACGAAAGCTCATATTACAATATTCTTAACGTCCTCACTTCCAGTCAATAGATTTTGATGTAGAATTTTCTCCCAGATTAGCTCACATCCAAAGATATTTGCTTCGCATATAAAAATACGCTCCGACTTTTCTATCGATCACATAGGGAACCATGTGTATTATGAGGTACATTCTAACAAGAAACCGCTTAGAACGCCGATAAGTTATTTAACCGAAAATTCCTATACAATAGATCATAAGGTTTTCACAGATCGACAAAGCGCTCAGCCTATCAACAATTTGTTGATAAGGGTAATATCAGTTTCTGCTATGTTTCCTAGTTCACAGATGGTAAGACCGTCGAAATGTTTCAACATCAATCTTGCAAATCCCGGAAAATGAAGGAGAAAGCGCTTTTATATATCCATTTCCCCTTCCTTCATACAGTATTGATAACTTGCGTCCGTTAAGAATTTTGGCCTTACCGCATGAATTGATATTGGACAATGTCCAGCAATAATCGCTACGATTGCGGCAGGATGAACTTTGCTTAGCAAGTAAGTAGTTCAGAAGATCTCCTGCGTGCTAGGCCCCTAGGTCTAAAGGAACCCGAAGTCGCACAGTAGCGCGTCGTCGAACAGTGCCTGTTAAGTGCATTGAGTAAGTGCTAGAACGCAAGAAGCAAGATGGAGATCCTATTCGATTCCCTTCCAATGTAAGCGGAGCAAGGGTGCCTCTACTAGCTGGCTATGACTAGCCAACCAAACGAGCTTGATGATGAAGTACCTTGATGCTATTTATAGTGACTCCAGATACTTCTTGATTTCTTTTGAGCGCACGTTTGTTCAAGAGCAGCGCTGTTATTGGCGCTCTGTTTGCGAGTTTATGCTCATCTGCCTAAAAGAAGCTGTACTTTGTAGCACTACGTCTACGGTCACCTTAATAGCAGCACTACAGAGGACCTGTACAAAAAAGTTAAGATTGACGTAGGAACCCTAACAGAAGACTTCGCTTCCAATCTTCCCGCCTAGCTTCGACCCATCTCGTGGACATTCTCACTGCACTTCTTCTCCTATTGAAAAATTGAAACAAATATGCATTGAAGAATGCTCCATTAGTGATAAATTGTCGTATACGTGACAGAAGTGTTTTGAGCCACACAAAAACGAGTGAAAACTCTCGCATTGAAAAATAACACGTGCTTGATTTTCTGCATAAGGCCTTGGTCTATCTACCTGCTTAGTCTGGAAACCTAGCAATTATTCCATGCGAGATTAACGTAAAACAACATAAAATATTTGACCTTTAAACTTGGTTCAGGATTGGTACTAAAATGTATCCACGATTTGATAAGTAACTAATATATGCGAGACAAAAATATTAATTCTTCTTAGCAGAACAGCAAAACCTAAAGTTTAAGTATTCGACCAAAACTCCTGTGAACTGATTTGGTCCATAAACGATTTTTATATACCTACTTATACCATAAGTAATGCAATAGTAGACATTTACCAGAAATACAACGGCTTTCTTGGCAATTGAGAATCGTTAACAACAGCAAGCTTCTGGTTGTACAATTCATAAGAATCTTAAGCTTAAATTAAGAACCAAACCTTCGAATGCCTCAAAATAAAGGATTTACAACAAACAGAAGAGCAGTCTGTTAGGAAAAATATTGTTGAAAACTTTCTCTTCACAGTCTGTAAGGCATTATTATTACTCTGCTGAGGAACATACTACCAACTATTCCTCTTTAACATTTAAGATTTTAAGACCAATTTCATCACATTAGATATAACCTTCAAGAAAAACTTCAAATACTTTTACTTATTTGAAAATAAAATTTAGAAAGCACATTATCTATAGCAATCAACAAATACTGTCCGATAATTAATGACCAGTCGACCAATTCCACTCAGCATTCAATCACTTCATAGACTTTCAATCATTCATTCGAACTTCCTCTACTCACATTATAAATAATTGCAATTTTTTATATTTTACAACGCTCGCTCTCACTCCTAATCACTCCTCCATAACAACAACATCCAAACACAGAGTATTTGCTGTGCGCCAATGCCACGCACACTGCAACGACTCGCCACCATCGTACAATCCATATTGACCATAATCGAGTGTCCCGTCTGTTTGGACAGCATCACACCGCCGGTAATGCAATGCCAGAACGGTCACTTGCTGTGCCTCGACTGTCGCATACGCGCCGAACGTTGTCCCGTCTGCCGGGACCGCTACACGCCACAGCGCGCTTTAATTGCCGAGCAAATCTACGCAGCTATCACGAGCGCATACAATTTGTGTAGCGGCAATGAAGACAAATTACGCCAGAAGTTATACGGACCGGGCGCACAATGTGCAGCGAAAGTGCTGACTAGACGTTGGCGACGCGCCGAGGCGGCCAAACAAACGATTGATGACTGCGATGCGCAAACGGAAGTTAGAACAGCGAGTATCTACGCAAAGCGGAGCTGGCTGAAAGCGACACAGGGAAGCGGAGCGCCGTCGTGTGCGGGTCAACATGTGGCAGCCGGTGGTGGGCAGCTGGGACATTTTAGCTTCACAAATGAAACAGACACCGCCGCGAAGGTGGATGCGCCGATGGCAGACACAGCTGCGGCAACGGAAATGTGTGCGACGAAGCGTGCGAGTAAAAGAAAAAAGATTCTAATGAAATTATGGCATACCAGAGCCACATCCACGGAGAATCTCTCAACAAGTGTAGCAGCTACAAGTGGACAACTGAATGGCAAAGTTATTGGTATGAGCAGCATTGATAATGGATTGACGACGTCTGCTGGTGCAACGACCCCAGCAACAGTGACGCACGTACGTGTGGAACCCTCCAGCTCGCGTCCACACCAGCCATCGCCATCACCATCCATTTCGCATCGATCTGTGCGAAATGCCGGCAGCGAAGTGGAAACGGTGATGAAAAATTCACAAAACCACTCGACTTTGAGTGACAACAATGGCGGCGCTGGCGACGGCGGCATATGTGAGGTGGTGGCAGACACAGCAGCCGAAACGAAAACTCCCGCATTGTTAATGCGCACGCAACAGCAGACCGGGACGAGGATGGCGATGACAATGCCATTGAATTGTGCGACAACAAGAAAAACAATTTTAAATGCTACAACAACAAGCGAGCTGGCGCAGGTAAATGCCGTGCCAAAGCTTTTCACGGCAACACCGCCACCAACAGCCGCACCGAATACAAATGACTCCACATCACAGTGCGAAAACAAGCAGCCAGCAGCGGAAGGAGAAGAAGCGGAAAAAGAAGAATTCGAAGCAGTTAAAGAATGGATAAATGGAAAAATATCGCCGCAGCAACAGCACGTTCAACCGCATTCGCAATTGAGTACGTGGCGGCTGCAGCAAAATCAAAGGCAGCGACAACAGCTCTCACCTGCCACCAGCACTACTGACAGCCAGTCAACAGCGGCACCACCAGCCAATGTCATCGCCATCGCCGTGGAACGTTGTCCGTCCATGCTGCGAAGTCAATCGCCGTCTCAAAGCATCTTTAATGACTACAAAAACAACAAACAGCATGAAATCTGCAATTGTCCATCATCCACGTTGCTCTACGTGGACAAGCGCCGTCCCGCCAGCCACACGCTGACTTCTTCCACTGAATATTTAAATAAATTCTGCCAGCCAGCAGCAACAGATGCAATGCTCCGCACATCTGCCGTTCGGATGCAGTGCAGCGAAGACTCGTTGGCAAGCAGCAGGAAAAACTCCAACAACAGCATTGGTGGCAGCTGCAGCAGCGGCAGTCGCAGTGACATCACCGCCTCGGCGCATTCAATTCTAACACCTGCCTCATCGCTTTCGTCCGGTGTGTTCTCCACTTCAGTGGATGCTAACGATTTGGCTGCATCAATTGAAGCATGCCGTGCGCTGCCTGATGACGCTACAGAAATTACTGCTATTACGGCGCACAAAAATGCGTTGTTATCGCCAGTGGACAGCTTGGGGCAGTCATCATCAATAACTTCGTCATTGCGTTCTTTATCGTCGTTGACGTCATCGCTCTTTTCTTCAGCAGCATCGGAGGATGCGCCGCCTCCCTTAATGGCGGCTACAAGCACTGAAGCGTGTCTCGCTGCTGCCGCTCTTAATTCTACCTTCAGTTCTTCGGAGCAACCAGCAGTCACACCTTCGATGGCGCATTTGTCCAGTGTGGCACCTGCAATTATTCGCAAGCAGTTGCGTGAAGCTGCTTCTGGTGCTTTTCGTTGTCCTTGCGACGGTTTCGACCAGAAATTCAACGGTGAGTAGAATGTTGGTAGGTTTCGGTTTAATTATGTGATCGCTTGAGACAATTGTGTAATAGCAACGATCTATGAATATTTATGTTCGTATATGGGCAACTGAAGGTAAACTTCATCCTAAGATCCAAACAATAATAAGCTTTCTCGGACCAGTGCTATTTGAAGCAGTGCTAGGGAGATCCAAATTTAGAAGGAAAATAACACTTAAAACCCTTAAGTTCGTAAGTTTCTTTAGTTTTCTTAGGCGTTTGTTTAGACTTCATGTGTCTACCAAAATTAATAAATAACAAATAATATGATAAAAATAACCACCAGAGCGGAAACTTTAATATTGAGTTTAAGAGAATAGATATAGATTTATCTCACCCAGCCTCTGCCTCTACTGTACTTGGGAGCGTGGAAATTTTTCGAAAGTACCAAGCCCAATTCTCGACAATTTTTTGCTTAGACAAACGACTTTATACAAGATTTACGCTCACCAAAAATGTTTTTTAAAAAAATTGATTGTTGCCGCTGATTGTATGACATAAACCGCCGCTTTGTTGGAACCAAAGATCGTTCACATGAACATCATCAAATTCAGGCACGATAATGTCCGTAACCATGGCTCTCGTTCCCAATTGACTCTAACATTGTGGCTGGCTTCATTTTTGAAGAATATGGACAAGTGATTCTCTCTGTCCATAGAGCACACCAAACAGTGACTTTTTGAAAATGTAACGGAGTCTGAACAGTGACTTTTGGATTATCATTACTCCAAATGCGTTAATTTTTCTTATAGCGTAGCCATTCACTCAAAATTGAGCTTCATAGTTCAAGAAAATTTTCTTGTTCAAATCAGGAGCGATAGACATCTTGCTTTGCGCCAATAGACCAGTGGTCGTTCGGCTTCAATGCTTGCTCGAGCTGGATTTCGTAAATCAGCAAAGCAAGATCCTTCCGTAAAATTTTCCTTGAAGTGGATGGGCACAGATCTAATTGTTGTGCGCAATTGCGGATGGACTTTTTCGGGTTATTTAGAGTAAACTTGCTGCGAAATCGATCCCTGCATTTCTCGAATTACCGACTTTGCATAGCGAATATGTCGACAATGAAATGGCAAACAAACTGGGTAACAGTTATCTAAGAGGCCAACTTCGAAAAAAGTATTGCTTCATTGAAAACCACATGTCAAAAAAAACACCCTTTACAACGATTAAACGCATAAGATATAACCATAAAATATATTCTTGGTCCTATTGAAAAGTTCGAGATGACAGATTTGAAGCAGAAGATTTTAAAATTTTTCACTGAGAGTTCAAACTTTAAGTTGAGTATAAACCTGGATCCCTGATTACATTATTTGAAACGAAGCTTACTGTCAGTTTATTTTTCTTTTATTATCCCGACAGCGACCAAACCTGTTGGATAATTGCATTTTGAGAATAACCTGATTAAAAATTGTGTGTTTTCCGAGTCCTTTGGAGGATGCTTAAAATCCAACGGCTATATATCATAATTTGTTTGAGGGTGAATCTGATACAGAAACTGCTTCCAATTTTCAACCGAACCAATATTTAAGTTTTGGAGTATAAAACCGAAATTGCTTGTTTGATTCATATGAATTCAGGCGAATATTATTTTCGACTCGGTCACAGTTCGTAATATTCAAAACATTGATAGACAAGGTTTGTATTATAAATAGCGCCGGTGCTTTCAGAGTTGGTCGAAAGCTAGTTGGGCAACTTCCTTTGTTTAGTGGTACACTGGATCTGCTCGTCATCCCGCGTTAACCTCTTTGCATTAACCCCTTTTTTGTTACTAGACATTGAATTTGAACGCATTGCTTCTTGTGCGATTAGCTTCCACATGCTTGGGCTTTTCAAGCAAAGACCGCGCCTTAAATCAACAAATTAAAATCTCATATCGTTAAAACCAGCACATTTAAGATCGTTTCGTAGAAAGAGATTTCCTTTTCATTTGAATTTTGAGTCTTGAATTTCTACACTCACTGCCTCACTTACTTGCAGCCTCATCACAGTTACAGCGGCATGTCAAAGTGGAGCATCGCCTGCCAATATTGAGCTTTGCTGGTGATGAGCGCGCACTCGTCGCTGTGCCATTGCGGCAGCCTCTGACGGATGTGGTGCTCATACTGGAAGCGGGCGCAAACGAAAGTGCAAACAACAGCAGCAACAGCAATAATGCCAACTACAATAACAACAACCACATCAAGACCAACAACAATACGGATCACTGCAATGAGGACAATGTGCTCAGTGATGCGTGGCGTGGAGTGGACCAGAAGGACAATGCGGATTGCGTAGGCGAACCAAACGCCAAGGACAACAAGGATGTGCAGGATATGCACAAAGCCGAGCAAGATATGGGAGGTAGCATTGAGGATGTGTACTCGAGGCATATTGAGAAGCAACTAGAGCAAACTAGGGAATGTTGGATTAGAATAAAAGCGCAAGAGTAAGTATGTGAGTGCATCTGTGTGTTTTTGTGTATGTGTGTATGCATGAGAGCCTTATGTATTGACAAGCTTTTGTGTTGCTCGCAGAAGCAGCTGAAGTGCAAGAGAAGAGAAGGGAAATAAAATATGACCAAAAGGCGCCACTTCAGCGGAATCCTTTGCAACAAAAAGGCAAAGCGACTATTGAGAAATGTCAAAGTGAAAGAGTTGAATTACAAAAAGAACGCTTACAAGTGCCCGTCATTGCTGCTGAACTTGCATAATTTTCTAACCGCTTCAGATACGCGACAGCGAGGTCACGCTTTCAAGAGTTTAAATTTATTAAAAGCATTTTAAACTTAATTTTACAACAACAAGCATTTCTAAAAGTGCAAACTTATAAAGTCATTAAAAAATTTCCTCCAACAACATTTAATAAACACGTTTTTTCATACAAAATTTTCACATCTCTTCCAGAGCTTCCATTGACACGACGGCGTTGTTGCAAGCAACCACAGCGGAAAGTGCTGATTATGTGTTGAAAATGCGATTAAGTAGTATTGGTGACACGACAGCGACAGCAGAAGGACACACAGCGGCCATCGAGCTGCAACTGGTGCGCCGGTCGCCATCGGCGGCGGCGGTCAAAGCACGGCGTTCAGAGGGCAACATTGTGGCTGAGCTAAAAGCAACCACAACAAAACACAGTTAATGCTGCGGCAAATAGCAATAATAACAACAGCGAAAGCAGTTGCTTGCAGCAATATCAGCATGCAACCAATACAACAATACAAACAAAACAACTGGCTATTACAGTCACCAGCCTTTTGGCCACAGCTTAAGGCCACGTCGGCGGCAGGCAATGCATGGTCCTATAGCAACAACAAGTAAAACAAAAACACACGCACTCATTATAATGTATATGACAACAAAGTTGTAAGGCGCTAACTGATAACATTAGCGCCGAAGGTTGAAAACAAAAACAACAATAATGCTATATTTTTTAAAGTGCAAGTTCACTTAGCCTACATTTATATTATATTTATATGGAGTATTTAGTAAAGATAAGTAACAATTAGCCAACACTCTATGATAATAATTAAGTATACATACATTGTGACGAAAAGGTAACCGGAAGTTGTAATAAAACGCAAAATATTTAATTGTTTAACAATATTTATTTTTTCGCCTTCACATCAATCTCCACCAGATGTAATACACTTATGCTTTTTCCAGTCCTCGAAACATGTTCCATAAGCACTTTTTGGGATTGCCTTTGGCGGCTTCAGCGATTTCTTTTATCTCTTTGATCGACTGGAAATCGGTTCCCCGGAGCGACAATTTCAGTTTGGGGAACAAGTAAAAATCCTACGGGATTATTTCTGGTGGAAACGGTGATTGATGGATGGTATTCATTGCGTTTTTTGCTTTAAATTCGATCACAATCATGGCACGATGCGATGGTGTATTATGATCGTGTAAAATTCGTGAATTATTCATCCACGATTCCGCCCGTTTTCGACGAATGTTCTCAGGCAAATGCCTAAATAATAATTAGAACTCCTTCTTGACAGTTTTTCCCCCGGAATAAATTCATAATGCAACAAATCATGAATATCGAAAAGCATAATGTTTCTTGAGCGGCTTTGGCATGTTTTTTTCGGTTTTTGGACTCATTTTTTCCCTACATTCCGATGATTGTTGACTTATTCGCATGTCAAACTCATGTCACATCGGCAGTTATAATACTCTTTATGATGTGGGCTCGAAACTCGCACGATCAAGTATGTCCAAAGAGACCTAATTACGGTACTATTTTTGAAAAAAAAGTTAGCAACAAGTTTAGATAATCTTGTCGAGCAAGAACGAATTTTATCATCGCTCTAACATTTTTCTGACGATTTCCAAGCGCCACATCCTTCACTTTTTTTACTATTGTCATCAGTTAAAAAGGTCGTCCAGAACGAGACAGGTCTTCGAGGATCTCTCGACGGTCTTTGAAGGCTTTTTACCACTCTCTGTACCATCTGATCAAATTGAACTCAGTCTAGTTTATTAAAAATGTGCACTCAACCCGAAGATTGATACAATTTTCTTTATGCTCGTGCGAAGTTTATTCTTCAAACTTATTTATTAGTGTGTACTTGACATGGGTTGGTTTATGACGCGAAAAGTTTGTCTGCCTATTTTATACAATGGAATAAACATAAAAAACGTGTCGACTCCACACATTTGCTTAATGTTTAGGGTATGAAGCGTTTTAATACCAGACTGGTGACAAAAGGCCTGAATTTTTTGCATAACCAATGTGTAGTGGAGGTCACAAAAGAGATACGAGACCTATAGAACCGATACCTTGAGAACCCTACATTTATCAAACACATCAGTACTGGTGGCGAGATCTTGATTTATGAATATGAGGTCGGCGTTGCAGAGAATAGCATGGCAAAATCCTCGTCCAAATCCGTATAAAATCAAAGCGATGCACATCGTTTTCTTTGATGTGGCTCTGAATAAATTCGTCGCATAAGTTTACTCGGTCAATAACGTCGGTTTGATGCGTCTACTTGAAGCGATGCAGATTTGGGAGCAAGAAATGTTTGCATGTTTCGCTACTTGGCTTCATGTAACTTTTTTCTGTTTCCAAAAGTAAAGAAAGCGCATCAGAGATCGCTCCATGAGTCCAATGAAGCCATTAAAAGTCATTTGTTGGCATACTTAATTTGGCTCAAAAGGAGTCACTTTCAAAGCAATAATAAAGATTTGTATTAAAAACGTGAAGATAGTTTTTGTTTGTCAGTCTTGGTCAAATCTATGAGACCAGGCGTCATCCACTTCAAAATGCTCAGTGTCGACTTTTACCTTATTTTTTTTCTCATCGGAAATGGTAAAAGTAAAAGATAACTAGACCAAAAAAATTTTAAATCTCGAGTATTCATTTCTAAAGCTCATTGGAGGAATCTTAAAGGCTAAGAAATGCAAAGCACGTATTCCAAGTGTGGCCAGGTCTTTCTCCACCTGATCTTTCCAGTGGAGTGGAGGTCTTCCTCTTCCTGTGCTTCCCCCTGTGGGTACTTTGCCGAATACTCCCAGAGCTGGATTGTTTTCATCCATTCGGACGATAAGACCTAGACAGCGTATCCATTGTTCCTTAATTCACCTTGAACTATGTTAATGGAGTCGTAGAACTCGTAAAACTCATCGTTCCATCAAATGAGATATTCGCCGTGGCCAATGCGCAAAGAACCATAAATCTTCCGCAGAACCTTTCATTGTCTATGCCTCTGCGCCATATAGCACGACGGGATTATGAGTTACTTGTAGAATTTAGTCTTTGTTCGACGAGAGAATATTTTACTTCTCAATTGCCTACTCAGTCCGAAGTATCACCTGTTGGCAAGAGTTATTCTGCGTTGAATTTCGACGATAAGGAAGTTGAGAATTGTCTTCTTGTTCTCGTTCTCAACCAGACCCATATTTTTCGCTTCCTTATCCATTCTGGAAAAAGCAGAACTAACGACGCGCTTGTTAAGGCCAATGGTATCAATATCATCAGCATACGCCAGCTACCGTACACTCTTGTAGAAGATTGTACCTTCTAGGTTTAGTTCTGTAGCTTGAATTATTTTCTCCAAAAGAAGGTTGAAGAAGTCACACGAAACAGAGTCACCTTGTCTGAAACCTCGTTTGGTGTCGAACGCCTCGGAGAGGTCCTTCCCGATCCTGACGGAGCTTTTGGTGTTGCTCAACGTCAGTTTACACAATACGTAGTATTATTTTTTCGGGGATACCAAATTCAGACATCGCGGCATAATGGCAGCTTCTTTTCGTGCTGTCGAAAGCAGCTTTGAAATCGACGAAGAGGTGGTGCGTGTCGATTCTCTTTTCACGGGTATTTTACAATCTTTGGCGCATGGCGCATTGGTTGTCTAAAGCCACACTGATAAGGTCCAATCAGTTTGTTTACCATAAGCTTCAATCTTTCACACATCACGATCGATAGGACCTCATATGCGATGTTTGGGAGGTTTATCTCATGCTAAGTTGGATCACCCTTTTTGTAGATTGGGCAGAGCACAACCCAATCTTTTGGCAATCCAAATTTACCTTAATGTGTACTGTGAATAAAGTTGCTTAAATACGTTTTGGAAGCCGCAACCAAATGCGGTTGAATTTGTCCATCACTTTACCCCACAACGATAAATTATACATCAAAGACCATGGCTCTCGAATGGTTTGATCTATTTATTAGTGTCATTACTTTAAGGCGCATATACATACCTTAGTATTTAATTTGTTTAATACGAAGTGTGGATTGGCAAAATGTAGTGCGTCAGACCATAAGGCTTCAAATACAAAGCGCCAGAACGGAAAACAACGAATATGAATTGTTTAGATAATCTTTGTACTATAGGCTTAGTACTTAAGAGATCGTCTGAGTGTGACCGTCCGGAAAATCACTGATTTTCGCGATTTCTTTTTATGTTGAAGCTAACTAATCAGTCCGATTTTTTTAAATAAATACACTCACGACGAATACAAAATGATTTTTTTATGTTTATTATTTATATGGATAATGGTTAAATAAATTATCGGCCGCAATTGTGGTCTAAAACAAAAATGTCAAAAAGATAATTAATCTGTAGGAAAGTGGAAGCTTTTTTTGTTTTTTTGAAATTTGTAAAAGTGGCGCGGCTTGAACAAAAAGTATCGATTTTTGCCCTTTTAACGACAGTTTTTCGTAGAAAAAAATAAAAAGGTTTAAAAAAAAAAAATAAAAGCTTCCATAGCGTGATAGCGAATGGCGTTAGACATGTTCTCTCTAAATTACAAGATGTTTTCCAAAGTAAACAGGACTTAAACAGAAACAGAACAAATGTATTTTTCGGCAAAATCAATTTATTTTATTCAAAATAGTCTCCTTCTGTTTCAATACAGCTTTTTGCACAGTCCAAAAGCATGTCGGACGACTGTTTTAGCTCGTTGGCCGGTATGGTCGCCAGTATGCCGGTGCAAGCCTTTTGAATGGCCTCTACGCCTGCTTAACGCTTTTCTTTCATGGGCAAATGCATTTTTCCGAAAAGGAAGAAATCTCACGGTGCCATATGAGGTGAATACAGGGAGTGGTTAATGGTTAAAATGTGATTTTTGGTCAAATCATCTCGCCAAAAATGTTATTTCTAAATTTATTAATACCATTTATTTACTCTTTAGAGCTATCGCCTTCATCTATTCTTCGGAAATCTTTACTTAAACTTAACTGAATGCAAGTTCCCCTTCTCAACATGTGCAACGACCGCGGTCGCATGACCATTTTCCGATTTTTCTTTCATTTCCTTAAGCACAAAGCCTGACCATTGCAACCGACCGCCGCTTTCGCGATAAATTTAACTGACAGCTTTTGCATTAAATAATTTCTTTGCACCAATTAATATTGCGAAACCGCCACAGAATATTGACAGCTGCGTTATGGCTAAAAGCTCTGAGCTTGACACGCGCTTTCAAGCGTTGACGTGTGACAATGGACCTTACATCAGCGAACACAACTCGCCACCGTGGCAGTTGCTAAAATAACTATATATAAATTGTGCCTTGCCAAAGAAGGCGCTGGTGCTGAAGCTAGAAAAATCAAGAATAATAATAGAAATTGGAGCGCAAATTGCAAAGAAGCCCAATATTGGATAGAAAACTGCAGGCGGCGTTGTTTTTGTGCGCGCCAAGCCTCTTCTATGCAAAACAATGACAAGTTGATTAGTTTTCGTTCGCATCCTTTCCCGTACTCCTGCGAGTACAGCACACAGTAGAAATCAATTGTGATGTTAAACGATGCACACTGCATATAATTTGTGTTGTATATAAATACATATATTAGGGTGAACCTCAAGAGTCAATAAAAAGTTTCCAGCCTGCACCCCTCGCTCAATGAAATCACTACTAAATATCGCTGAATTGGGTTGAGTTTGGTTCTAAAGCAGATTACCGAATCGTTTATAAAGGCAGTTGAATCTCATGTCTCTAAGAACTCTTTGAACTCATCACAAACCTATTTATGCTATCGATTTCAATTTCACATAGCACACCTGATGGGCTTACTGTGGGAGATTCAATCTGAGTTTGGCCTAAACTCGTTAAGGGGGATAGACTAAATGTTGTTAAGACAATTTTACATCGTCTCACTCCAAACGAAGAAGGGCAATATAAAAGGTGTTGAGATAATTCCATTTTCGTTTCTTCCTACAAATTTCGTAATTGGCTTCTGAACATATTCTTAACCTTACCACACTGGTTGGATGTATTAGCCTAAGACTTTAATTCGACAATGCCGAGCTAAAATCTTTGCAGTTAAGGAACCAGCAAACGCTGGCGAAAGCGAAAACCCAGATAAGATCCAACTATAACTTTAAATACTGGTTGGAGACAGTTGTGGTTCTTATGAAATTTTTAAAATACAGCTTACTTACTTACTAATGAACTGCACTGTAAACGAAGACAACACTTATTGATTTTAAGCTAACTTCGAGATGACTTGGGTGCTCCTAACTTGACGCGGTATTCGACTCACTTTGACCCGCTACAACTGTGACTAAAATTATTGTTTTAAATTAACGATTTCAAGGGTGATCCTGAAAAACATATCACCCAACTATTTAGTACCACCCTAATGTATGTATACAGCAAAAAGTGTAACTATGTAAATATAAAGTTTGTTTGTCTGCATGTGGGTGGAAGTCGGCAAAGCAATCGAGCGGCTAACCTACAACTCAGTTAACCACTCAATCCGCGTCCGTTAACCAACTGCCATTAGCCGAGCGTGTCAATTGCAACTGCAGCGCCGATGACTGGCGACCACCACTAACCAAATAACAAAAAGCAAATATAACCGCGCATGCCCCCCTTACTCGTGCATCCGCCCGTCGCTCGTCCGCTCGTCCGCTTGCCGGCTTAATCGGTTATTATGCTAACGTTGCAACCGCAGTAAGAGCACTTTAGCCCCGCTCGCCGCCTGTCACGGCTCACCACCTCGCAATCAACTGATTATAATGTCATCAAAACCGGAAGTGGCAGTTTAATTTAAAAGCGATAATTGAATTTTATTTCTGCACTTTTTCCCCTTGCATTCGGCGCCAATTGTGGGGTTAAATTGATTTTTGCGGGCTAATGGGCTTTGGCGGTGCGTTAGCTGAAAGTGCCGCGCCGTAAATGAAGAAACGAATTAAGTGTAATTCAAAGCGCCGAACAAAGCGAGGAAAAAAGAAAAAACAAGAGTTGTCCGAGAAAAAATGGAGTTATAATTGCATTTGGAAAGTGGAGGGTAGCGGTTGAGGGAAAGCGCTGCATTAAATTTGTATTGAGTGCAATTAATTGCTTCAGGATGAGTGACAGATTGTATATAACTAGTATGTGGTGGTATCACGGTTGTGTTGACATCAATTCACTGATTTCAGAAGTAAGGCGGTGCAATTGCAACAGGTTTGTATCCAGCAATTTATTCGATTTTTTCCTTAGAAGTTCATAGTGTTACTAATTAACTAGTCAATTAAAAAGTCCTCGTCCTTACACATTGGTGGAATTAAATCATTGTGACTTTTAGTTAACCCCAACCTTCAAAAGACGCGTGTATTAACTTGACAGCTGTCGGTTAATTAGTTTGAGAATTCTATCATATCGAGTGAAGCACATTTGTTATGGTAAAAACAAAAATTGATAAAAACGAATTTCACTCCGAAGTACAATCGACATTCATCCGAGCGGACTACACACGATGAATCCGCTCCAAAGCGTGGAAAAATTCACGAGTCAGCTAGCAAGGTTATGGTGTATTTTTCCTTAAGATGCGTATGTAATACTTTTTATGGACCACCTTGAAAAAAGAAAGAGCTTCAACAGTGACTATTGCATACCTTTACTGAAGCGTTTGAACGAAGGAATCGGCGAACAACGGCCGTATTTGTAGAAAAAGAAAGTTCTGTTTCATCAAGACAATGCATCGTGTCATAAGTCAGTGAAAATAATAGCCAAAATCTATGGATTGGACTTCGAATTTTTTCCGCATCTACCGTATTCTCCAGATCTGGCACCCAGAGACTTCTTCTTGTTCTCAGATCTCAAAGGAATGCTCCCTGGGAAAAAATTTTCGTCGAATGAAGAGATGATCGCGTTTCTAATTAGCTGTCAACGGCTGTATATGCAATCCAAATTTTCTACTGGATATTGATACATAAAACATTTAGAAATTCTTCAAAAGCCTATACAACTCACCGATCTAACAGACACTCTACTTAGAAGGGGCCAGCTACATTACTTTTAAGAATACTGATAAACAATACAAATATGGTACGACTTGAACCATGGTAAAGTCTGCAAAATCTGAAAAAAGGTGCGTGGAGTGCCTACGCGCGGATGAAGTTATACTTCTTAGTGATATTCCAAGAAATGCATATCATTTTGTATGAAAGAAAACTAGAAAACTTAAATTCACATTTTATAAATTTATTATCA